>NW_028251741.1:0-88009 GCF_964263255.1 Lissotriton vulgaris | reverse complement strand
CGGTTATCCACCAGAGGTGGGGTGGTTCTCTCTGGTTAAGTCCCCGTGGTGACGGTGATTCACCCCGGTTAGTCCACCAGAGGTGGGGTGGTTCTCTCTGGTTAAGTCCCCGTGGTGACGGTGATTCACCCCGGTTAGGCCACCAGAGGTGGAGTGGTTCTCTCTGGTTAAGTCCCCGTGGTGACGGTGATTCACCCCGGTTAGGCCACATGAGATGAGGTGAGGGGGCTTAGCTCGGCTTAGACCAGAGGCGCACTGCTCCGGCGCCTCCCGCCCGGGCCTGCAGGAGACGGGCGGGTCACAGCTATTGACTGGACGCGCTGCATACGACACGGACTCACCCGTTGAACCATTAACCACGAAGCGCCTCGTTATCAGGGTAATCGAGCGCGCCGCTATCATGCACAGCAAACACCATCTTCGGTCAGAGGGCAGAGGGCAGAGCTCATGGGTACTCGGAGGGAATTTTGAAGGCTGTGTCAGTTTCCCTCGGTTTAATCATGTTCTCTCTGCAAGGTGTGACGTAATTTACGCTGCAATTTATTTTTAGGAAAACTTTAAACTTTTCTGTCAATGCTCTGCCCGCCACTTTTCCTGGTGATCACTTTGGGGCTTATTTACAAGCGCCTTGTGCCACTTTTAACATGGGAAAAATGACGTAAAAGTGGCGCAAGGGGCTTGTAAATAAACCCCTTTCTTTGTAGCTATGTGGTGTGTCTTTAGTGCCATGAAGCTTTTTAATTACTTAGATGCGTGCTTTACAGAAAATAAAACAAAATGTAATATCTGCTTGTTGTTAGTGACCATCGTTGGACGGGAGGGGCCGAGGGTCGGTGTCCCACCAGTAAATGTCCTGCCCCCCCTTGTGCCACACCACTGGGGACGATTCAGAAAAGGGAGTGGTGATGAACAGAGTGTCTGAATTAAGCAGACCACTCTTACCCAGTCCAAAGATCAGGGCTTGATCCATCACCGTTATTTAGCTCACTGCACCATCCCAGCTCAGAACCTGGCTATATGGAAAATTAGTCTGTCCCTGGCCCAGTGCATCATGGGAACAGGGCAGACCAAACTACCAAGCCAATTCTTCACCAGAAAGGAGACAAGTTTCCGGGGACCGGTTTCTGGCATTTCAGCCGTCGTCGGCCCGGCTTGCTTGAATCCTGATGGTGCAGTGAGCAAGGGACTCATGTCTGAGTATACCCTGCCACACCTATAGTGGCCAAAAACGATTCAGAAAAGGGGTTGGTGATGAATAGAGTGTCTGAATTAAGCAGACCACTCTTACCCAGTCCAAAGATCAGGGCTTGATCCATCACCGTTATTTAGCTCACTGCACCATCCCAGCTCAGAACCTGGCTATATGCAAATTAGTCTGTCCCTGGCCCAGTGCATCATGGGAACAGGGCAGACCAAACTACCAAGCCAATTCTTCACCAGAAAGGAGACAAGCTGTGAGTCCCTTGCTCATTGCACCATCAGGATTCAAGCAAGCCGGGCCGACGACGGTTGAAATGCCAGAAACTGGTCCCCGGAAGCTTGTTTCCTTCCCAGTGTAAGAATTGGCTTGGTAGTTTGGTTTGCCCTGTTCCCATCATGCACTGGGACAGGAACAGACTAATTTGCATATACCCAGGTTCTGAGCTGGGATGGTGCAGTGGGCTAAAAAACGGTGTTGGATCTAGCCCTGATCTCTTGACTGGGTGAGAGTATTCTGCTTAATTCAGAAACTCTATCCATCACCACCCCTTGTTGTTAAACACCACCACCGGGGACAGCCGCAGCCGGCACAAACAGACACTGCCCCCTAGGCCTGGGAACAGCGATGTTGTTCCTGTTCATATTTCACGGTTTACTGACGCTTGCATTCCTGAAGAATATTTGCTTTTCCCAGGATGATGTTTCTGTAGTTTTTATCATTTAAAGTGCAAAGTTTGGAAAGAGTCGCACATACGGCCCTGTGTGAGTTCGGGCTGTGGGTGACCACGATTCAGAGCTGAGGTCCAACACAATGAGAATGTCTCACAGTACCAGTCAGTGAACCATAAGAGGTTTGAATACATGCCCATCCAGACATTGGCCTCTCTGTAGAGCATACAGAACTGCACAGCTGTCAAAATATTGAGAGGGCGAAAGTTGAAGAAAATGCAGAGCGTACAGGTGAGTGGGTGCTTTGTGTGTTTGCGGGTGGAGAAGGTAAAGAGTTGCAAGGAAGTACATGCAAGAGAAAATAAAGAGAAGCTGCTGCAGAGGAAAGAAATGAGGTGTGAGTTATATAGATTAAGTGTTTCAGAAAGATATGAGGAGAAGAAGAGAATAAATGTTACACAAAGAGACTTCAGAAGAGCGGAGAGCAACTGAAACACTTAAGACTTTCCTCTTCCACAGACCATAGTAGTCTTTCATTCACAGTCGGCGTTTCCTCCTTGGCAACGCCAACTGGGCCTTCTCTGTGTAACGTCGACATTCCGTCTTGTTCAAGATTGATCCCAAGCGGGGGGGAGCTTGCATCTTCGGAGGCAGGTCCGACAGCGCATTCAGCCAATTCCGCGAACCTTTCACCAAGGAACTGGGAAAGTTTGACTCCATGTTTTGGGCCCTTGACGAGGCCCAGTCGTCAATGAAGATCTTCCCAGGGAAGGTGTTTGGAGGGCCGGGAAGAGACAGGGGTCGCTCCCCCGGCCACCAGTCCTACCAAGGCCCTAACAGAGGCAGAGCCCAAGCAAAAAGAAAAGGATGGCACAATGGACATCAAAAGACCTTCTATCCCTCCCGTAGCAGCGGAATAGGAAATCAAAGCCAGGCCCTGGGAGGAGCCAGCAGCAGTGGCTACAACGGTAAGCCCGTTCTTTCATCCTCTCTCCGTTTACCCTCCCGCTATCCAACACTTTCCCTACTGTTGCATTTGCTGGAGTGGGAATAGTAATTTTTACCCTCCCGCTATTTAACACTTTCCCTACTGTTGCACTCTCTGGAGTAGGAATAGTACACTTTACCCCTACACTATCCAACACTTTCCCTACTGTTACACTTGTTGGAGTGGGAATATTATTTTATACCTCTCCGCTATCCAACTTTTTCCCTACTGTTATAGTTAATGTAGTGTCAAATATTTTTTAACAAATATTAATTTTTATATTTAATTATATATATATTATTTTATATTACACATGTGTGTATATATTTATAATTTTTTATTAGGTTTCTAACATTTTATAATCAAATAATTAGGGACTGACCAGAGGAGTAAAATTGTGTACCTGATTGCCAAGGACCACGAGAGCGTTGCTGTGTCGCCGCTGGAGGCGGAGACCCTGTGGGTGTACCGCGCCGGTCTTTCATCGGACCGAGAGGGTTAGTGAACTACCCTTCCCAGCTGCCCTGCAACCAGGAAGAGGAGGCGGGACCCGAGAGCGCGCTGCAGTCGCTTAAATTCGACGAGCCCCACCGGCAGAGCGGGGGACTGACCAGAGGAGTAAAATTGTGTACCTGATTGCCAAGGACCACGAGAGCGTTGCTGTGTCGCCGCTGGAGGCGGAGCCCCTGTGGGTGTACCACGCCGGTCTTTCATCGGACCGAGAGGGTTAGTGAACTACCCTTCCCAGCTGCCCTGCAACCAGGAAGAGGAGGCGGGACCCGAGAGCGCTCTGCAGGCGCTTAAATTCGACGAGCCCCACCGGCAGAGCGGGGGACTGACCAGAGGAGTAAAATTGTGTACCTGATTGCCAAGGACCACGAGAGCGTTGCTGTGTCGCCGCTGGAAGCGGAGCCCCTGTGGGTGTACCGCGCCGGTCTTTCATCGGACCGAGAGGGTTAGTGAACTACCCTTCCCAGCTGCCCTGCAACCAGGAAGAGGAGGCGGGACCCGAGAGCGCGCTGCAGGCGCTTAAATTCGACGAGCCCCACCCGCGTCGCGGGTGCCCCGGGCGAAGCCCGGGCAAAGGGCGGGCCCTCTACGGCCCTCCAAGGCCAGACAAGGCTGGGCTGGGCCACGTTATTAACAACTGCTGGACTGTATAAATACGCCACTTACAAGGTACAGTCGGGTCCTTGTGGGAGGCTTTGGAACGTTTGTCTATACTTTATCCTACCCAGCCCTAATATCAAGAATTATAACTAGACGTATAGCATAAAGAGGCCGTCAAGTGAAACATGAGGAGAGGCTCCAAATTGTCCAAAATAAGCAAAATGCCCACCCTAAGATCAAATACCAGACAGAAAGGTGATAACTCACAGTCGCAGCCACTACCAACTTTAACAGCGATTGACAAAATGCTGCAACAAACAATTGGGGTAGTGGCCACAGCCATTGAGAACACGGAAAGGCGACTTTCGCTCCCACCCACTGTAGCTGTTCACAACACAGAGGAGGGTCAGTTGATTTCTTTAATAGATATCCCAGACGCTAGTCTTTCCCTAACCTCCTCGTATGTTGATCTTCCCTGTGCCCAACCAACTCCAAACATTCCGAAAAATAAGCGCAGAGCAACAGATTCTATAAATATAGAGCAGTCACCCACAGTAACAACGCAATTGAGCAATGTAGGGAAGCCTGCTCAAAAGTCTAGGAAAAAGAGTGCTAGCAAACCTTATAACAAAAATAAGGGTAAAGAGAATTCTAAGGCCAATCATAACCTGACAACTCCGATGGCTAGCTCCACACTTGGCATCCCCTGCTGGGTGGCTAATATGGTGGCAGACCTCAAGGCAGAATTAGAAGAGTCCATTCGGACTCCGCTTAAACCTCTAATGGCCAAACTGGACAGGGTAACATCCGTCATAAACAACAAGGTGGCAGGACCAACCAGACAGGCGCCCCAAATATCATCTATAGCCTCAGATAATGCTAATAAAATGGGAGTGGGGGCTAAAGAGAACATAAGCAAGGGTATATCATCCATTTCCTCAAATATTGGCAAATCAACAAATAATACAGTCCCACAAAATGATATGCCGGCTAAAACAAATCCATGCCCAACGACTAACGCAAAGAGTATAGCGCCACAGGAAGATAAAAATCAGGGGAAAAGTACTACATCAGTAGCCAAAGTAAGTCAGAGGCAAGATAACGTTGGTAATATCACCCAACCCAAAACTAACAACTCTTTGGGTACTCCCAGAGAAACAACGGGAGGGCGGTTCCACGCTATCAATTTACCACCAGAAGCACTACCGTACGTAGTGGTCCTAACAGGCGTTCCCCCCCTAAAGGAGGGTAAAAGAGAACAGGAAGGGGACTTAAGGAATAAATGCATTCAATGGCTGAGGTCCAATAAACCTTTGCCCCTACATATGTCTGGGGAAATTCTATCTGTTAGAAGGGGCCAGTGGATTGGAAAGGGCGCAAAAACAATAGCAGGGGATGTAATTGCAATTAATTTTAGAGATACTTCGGCAGTTACCCATATATGCAATTCCCCCTCGATGTCATTACAAACCAACATATTTCCCCTACCTCTATCATATTTCTATCCCTTGCATGGTAATCATGGAATCCCATACATGCACACAAACAGGGCACGAGTAAATATGGCCCCACCCCCCATGCAGCATCATAGGGTAGAAAACTGGCAGGCAAACTGGCAGGCACCTCGGCACGCACCATCGTTCTACGACCCAATAGCTCAAATGCATGCACATTGGAATAGGTTCTCTACTCTGGAAGATGTCGATTGACTCCAACAAAAAAGGGAACTTAACTCAAGCATAGGGAATGACAGTCCCATGGAAAGCAGGCAAAAATCAGCCTAACTGCCCTCAACCATTACAACAGATCTAGATAGTGTACCTATCGTATATATGGGTGAACATCCATTAGGGAAGAGTAATGACTATATAAATCCCGGTCAGATGACCGTGCATGGGGAAGATTCTGCACCAAATGAAACGGGCACCACAGTGATATTGGGAGAGATTCCAGTCAGCAAATCCATGATAGACAGCAACCAAAAAGAGGAGGCTGAGCAAGGCATAAAAATCCTATCATGGAACGTAGCGGGGATAGCATCCAAATATAACGTGAAGGAGTGGAGAGAGTTCATAACCAATTTCCACATCATCTATCTACAGGAAACCTGGACTGTTGACCACAGTCAATTTCCACTAGATGGGTTTAAAAGTTTCGGAGTCCCTGCAACAAATGCATCATCTGGGAGAGCTATGGGTGGATTGCTCATATATGTGGACCTTCACATCCAGGGGCACTGGTCAGATCTAAAATGTGCCTCTAGAAACATACAAGCAATTGGCTTTTCACATAAAGGTCTAAAAATCACCCTGATAAACTGGTATAACTCGGTGGGCTCACAGAATAAAAATAAAGCTCTGAAAGAATTGGATGAATACTTTAAAAATCTATCTTCATCTAATCCTGCTAAGGGTGTACCATATACGATTCTAGCAGGGGACTTTAACTGTCACCTTTGTGAAAAACTAAGACCCATAAACAAGGATTGGTCAAGGTGCACGGAGGAAAAGGGGCCTCATTTTGCCCACACTGTTGAAGGAAAGGAGATGGAAAACTTCACCAAGAGGTATGATCTAGTGCCCACAATGGACCTGATTAAGATAGATAACAAGAAGGAACCCAATCCAACATTTAAAGGAAGAGGTTGTCACTCCTATATAGACTTCATTTTGGTGTCCCCAACTCTCAAAAAATGGATTACAAATTGTGACATCATTTGGAGTCCCTTCAGCGACCATAATCCACTGAAGTTGAACACTACATGTATGAATCTCAGTCTAAGAGTGGGTGGACCGGAAGCCCTGGAACAGGTAACCGCACAGGGGAGAAGGCTCAAATGGGCAAAGATAGATGGGGATAAATTCTATCGTGATCTAGTGAGGAAGGGACAAGCACATTTAAAGATTTGTCTTGATGAAAATGTGACAGGCCCAACTGTAGTAAGTGCATTCGAAGAAATTGCCAAACTTATAAACAATCTATTGAAAACCTCACCACGAACAGGACCTAAACAGCCGCTAATGCCACGCTGGTTTGACCATGACTGCACCAAGGCACTAAAAGAGCTAAAAAAAAGCCTTACGGAACAACCAAAAGACAAAGCCAAGATCGCAGGGAAGAGAGCTATTTATAAAAAAGCCCTGAAAACTCGTAAAAACTCTCTACAATATCGAGCATGGGAGGATTTAAGGGAAGCGGCAGAGCGTAGAGATATATCGGCTTTCTGGAAAATTATTAATGAACCTTGCTTTAAAGACCCAAGAGGGCCGGACATAATAAATACCATACTTCCAGAACAATGGCGGAATCATTTCTGTGGTCTTTACAACCACATGGGGGCCACACTACAAGAAAAAGGGTCAAAACCACCAACAGCTACATGTTTATCGTTCACACTAAAAGAAATAAAATCAGCCATTCAAGGGCTTTCCAAGAATAAAGCCCCTGGTCCCGATGGCATTCCCCCTGACCTCTACCTGAGCAACTTAGAGTTGTGGGCTCCCGTCCTTACCAGGGTATTGAACGAGGCAGTTGTGGCAGGACTGCCCCGCTCATGGTCCTCTGCAACCATTGTCCCCATCTATAAAAAAGGCAGTCGGGATGACCCCCAATGTTATCGTCCCATTTCATTGATAGACGTTATGGCAAAAATCATGGGACGCGCCATTTTAAATCGTCTGCAAGTTTGGGCAGAGGATCATCACATTTTAACTGATGTACAGTATGGATTCAGGGAAGGGAGATCCACAACAGACCAATGCTTAAATCTATATTTACTTACCGCTAAATATACCATTGCAGCCAACGGAACCATATATTTGGGTTTTATGGATCTCTCAGCTGCCTTCGATCGTGTAAATAGACAGAAATTATGGGCCCTGATGATCTTGATGGGGGTGGAATATGAAATGGTAGACATTTTAAAGGCTCTGCACTGGGAGACCACGGCTACAGTCCGTTACAGTAACGAAGGGATGAAGACTGAACCGTTCCCTTGTACAAGTGGAGTGCGGCAGGGCTGCATTTTAGCGCCGTTTTTATTTTCTTTATACATAAACAACCTGGACAAAAGCCTCATGGAACTAGAAGTGGATTGCCCCAAGATCGGCCAGCGCTCAGTACCAGTCCTCCTTTATGCGGACGACGCTGTGTTGCTAGCCCGAACGCCACTGGGACTCCAAAAACTTATTAATGGGTTCGTAAATTTTATGAATTCTTTGGACCTTTCAGCCAATCTGGATAAATCTTTCATTATGACCACAGGCCGGAATCCAAAAAATAACTTCTCGTACAGTATAGGTAGTCATAAGATGGGAGTAGTTAAGACATTTTCCTACCTTGGCGTCCTCTTCGATGAGAAACTAGAATTTAAAAATCTGGCCGAAAAGCATGCATCCAAATTGGTGGCCTCTACGGGTGCTATAATGGCATATGGAAGGAGGCTTGGTAGGTGGTCACCGGAGCAGATACTAAATTTATACAAAGCTGTATCCTGCGCAAAAGTGTTATATGGAGCAGAAGTGTGGGGCTGCAAAATTAATCACATACAACAAATACAATCGAAGGAAAATAAATTCTTCAAAAGACTACTTAAACTCCCTCAGAGTACCCCGGCACATATAACCCATCTGGAACTGGGAGAACCCTACATCGAGGATAAAATCAAGATTCGACCTCTTATGGCCTGGATCAGGATATGGACAAACCCAGAGGCCAGCTTTAGTAGACAGATAATCATGGACTGTCTAAACCAGGACAAATGGGAACAAATCACGTGGTTAAAATACGTTAGGGATACCCTGGTCCACATTGGCTGTAAAAACATGTTCACTGACCCAGAGCAGCTGACCACACAGAATAAAACATTGCTTAAAAATTCATTTGAAGCATGGTCAACTGATAGGAGGGCGCTCACTGAAAACAAAAAACCCTCGGTAGCGGCTTATGGGCCAGTGGTATCCACAAATTTTAAAATGGAACCATACTTGGCTGTACTGTATAATGCGCAGGAAAGATTTTACATGACCAGGTTTCGTTTGAATTTATTACATCATTTATTGGCAAGTCCTGCTGGTTACACATCTACGGTAGAGGCAAAGGGCACCTGCGGCTGCGACTCTAGGTCTCCGCAGGACACCCTTCACTTTGTTTTATTATGCCCTCGCTTTTCAGAACCTAGAAAGAAGTTTTTAGTAAGGATTTTGAAAAACCGAAAATTTAAGCACGCCAAAGATGCCATTTTATTTTTGCAAAAGGCACATGATCCTCATACTTTGTTAAGTGTTATTAGCTTTATTAATCTGCTATAAAATTGAGGAACATGAGGGAAATAACTGTAGACCCCACTTGAACGCAGACTGAAACCCCCATTACCTGAAAATGACAAACTGTACTTTTTTTAATTATATTTATGAAATTTTTAATAATTTTCATATTAACTGTTTTTATATAAATTGTATGTATGTATTTGTTATGCACTTTAATGGTATCTTTTTAAGTACCGAATAAAGGAATTTGACTAGTTATTATTAATTTAATATATATAATTATTTTTAAATGTGTATGTAATTTTTTATATTACATTTATAATATATAATTGTTAACTTTTTAAAATAATTCTATGTTTTAATTAATTATATATGTTATTTAATTAATTTTAAAAATATTTTTAAAAAATGATATTTTAAACAGCGATATTTTAAACTATATTTTGGTTACGATATTTTTGTACGGACCTTAGTGGAGATAGGATGTTGATATTCTGTCCATCTATATTCTGTACTCTATATTCTTGTTGGTCGATATTCGGTACAATGATCACCAACCCATTTCCAATTATCGGTAGCCTCACCCAAATTGACAAAGGCAAGTAAACAGATCAACTATGTGTGGGTGGGAAGGGGGAACCCAGCAACTATCGCAGGTCAGCAAGATATCAAGATCTAACACCCATCAACAAATACACCAAGTCCAATCCTAAGGGTCAATACATTGCAAAAAAACTTTAATCTTCAACAAAGAGGTTGAAAACCAAACCTCTCCTCATAGAACAAGTATCTCATGCTATAGGGAAGGACACCAACATGAGAACCAGTACTGTACAGGGGGTGGGGCCTATTTTGAGATCTGAATATCAGCCTGGAGATGACAGAGGACTGATGCTGTTGCTCAGTTGATTAGAAATCCGAACTGAATAATCCGAACTGAATGTTTCACATGGGTGGATGTGCAGCAGACAGTTTTCCCCAGTCACAACTCTATGACCCAATTTAGACAATAAAAACTGTGCAAGGAGAGGAGCATATGTAATAACTTGTGGGGGTGGGGGATTGTCACCCTAGAAGGGAGGCATTCATTTTCCCACAGCTTCACACTTCTACAGCTATTTAGGAATCATGAGAACATTCAAAAAAGCTTTAGACGTTGCTAAACTAAATAAAAATGTGAACTTTAATTCATACGAAAATGCCATTATGATGTACAGCTAGAACCAATGGGCATCCTTTCCAAAGTCTAATATTTCAGAGATTTCCTCCAGAAGCGGTGGCAACCATACTTCAATACCAATGGTCAAACTGGAGACTGAAAATAGTGAAAAGGTTAGTAATGAACTCTAAAAAGGACCGGCGGGTACATAACGAGGCGTCTACCAGTAGGATGAGTAAATCGTTAAATAAGCCAAACTTCCTGGGTGATTCACCGCCACTTGATTTCAAATCGGCAGGGGTGGATGGCTCGGCACCTGCATTGGGACTTGGACCCACCCGATCCCTATGATTGGGACTTGAATCGAGTACCTGCATCAACAGTGGGAAAATAACAGAAATCCCCATTGTATGTGTCAAAGGGTGTGGATCCCGACAGGGGGATTCCATATTTAAACGAAGAGACAAGACCAGTAAAGCAGAACTTACCATGAAATGATGCTTTTCATGCAATATTACAATAAAAGGCGTGGTATGTCCCTTTTATGGTTGATCGTCAATGAATTACCTATGCACTAGCCAATACTGGGTCTCGCCCTACATTAAAGTCAGAGTCAAACTTTCATGAGTTAAATGAAAACTAGTAAGATTCTTATCAAGCCCACATTCTGCCCATGAATGGAACTATTACATTTTGATGACAATGAAATGGAGGCCAGGCGTGGTAGATCTGGAACTGAAACAGGAGACTACAAATGGTACCACCAAGGTACAACATTATTGTGGGAGCTTGATTGTATTTGAAGGTTGTCCCCATTGAGTGACTGTGCCAACAATACTCTGTGGAATCAAGACTGCCTTCCTAATAAACACGCCGAGACAATAAATAATGTTATCCATGATGGGACTGCACACATCATTCAGAGCTCCAATAACTGGATAGGAACATATTTTTAGAACAATCAAGCTCCTGTTTCTTCAGAGGAGAACCTTCATCCCACTGTTCCTACAATAAGCAGGCACTCATCTTACTCCAAGAGGTTGATGAGTGAAGATCCAATTTAAATGTAAATGTAAATGTGTGTGTCTTGTAAAGCGCACTGCTACCCAGAGGCGTCCTGGCGCTATAGACCGCTGGGGAACCCATCCTGGCTTTCCCTGTGAGATGTTCCCTCCTGGGTATCTCCAAGGTGAAACCAGGCATCCCCGGCATTTGTGGGGGGGCTGTTGTGGAGATGAGGCAAGCTAATGCCCAGAGTTGCCGAGTGTGATCCCTGGTTAGAGTAGGCACCGAGGCGAGAATTATCGAGTCCGCTGACCCTGGCTCACGACCGTGCCGCGTCGGGAATTAAACCCTGGTCCCGGGCCGTCCTCTGCTTCCGGGTCTGCCGCCTTTAACCAGTGAGCCACACCACTCCACAATGTACAAGTGATATTTTAAGGTTCTTTCTGAAAATGGATCTATTTATGACAATACCATCACCATCGAGTAAGGCGTCTATTGAAGCTTCAATAGTGTTTCATATTAGGGAGAATCAGAAGCAATTTTTCGTCCCAGTTCAAATAAATGATGATCAAGATATGTTTGATGCTAAACTGATGATGATTAAAGAAACATTTTGTATGTGAGTGTTCTATTCTTGCACTTATGTAACGATAGGAGGCTCCTTTTCTTGTCCTAAACAGTAATTGACTTGGAGTCTCTGGAATTCTCTTGTAGGTTGGTGCACTTTACTAGTTATGATGAGTGGCAAATCTATTTATCATAATGTTTGAGTTTGTAAAGAGTCTGTCCATGATGTAGATTTATAGCTCATGAAGCTTTACTTCAATTACCTGTGAAAGGGGACCTGGACAATCTCAATTCATGGACTTGTTGATGTGAGAATCCCATGGACTTCCCAGACTGGAAGTAAGCGCTTAGATTTGAATAGATATTTCCTTAAGTACTGTGGAAGAGCAACTGAAGAGAAAGCACACCATTCCTGACACTATCGGACAGTTTTCGCTGTTATTGCACCTCAGGGTGGGCACCGGAGTAAAAAGCATTGGCAAAGCCAATGCGGCTCAGCAATCCGAGAGCTATAGGCATTGTCAATGGTAATGGTATATTAGTACAGTATGTTTCCACTATATATTTCTTGTTCCATTAAGTGAAAGATTAATAAAAGGTATATAAAGGAGATGTATGTTGGTAAATAGAATATAGTCACTGTTTTCATGCGATAATTACCTTAATTTGATGGATGTGGCGATTGGAAATCAAGCGCACAGGCATGACAAAATAATAGGCCAAGGAGAGATGGAAATCTAAACCTGCACTTCTCTGTATTTCATAGATTTATGGGAGTGCATGTCTGAAGCCTAAAACAGATGTAAAGTTTTTTTTTGTAAGCGAGTATTTTGAAAGTATATAAGAATTAAAAGTAATGTTGCACTGGCGAATCATTGCATTTATTTTTCCCCCTGGTTTGCTGGTGTAACATTTTTAATTGTGATTGCACCCAAAATACACACAAACCAGGCTTCTCCCAGTGCAATGGAAAGTGTTTATTTAGGTATGTATTTACAAAGAAAATTATGCGATTAAAAACTTTCGCTTAAGCGTATGTTTTGAAATTAAATCAGATGCACTCAGAATTAAAAGTAATTTTGCACCAGCAAATCAAAATAAAGAAACGCTGTAGGAAAGTGCCCTTTTCGACATGGTCACGCCCACCATATTATCACCATTGCACGAGGAGCATCCTGGAGGCATAGGACGAAAAGAAGGATGAGAGTCATTCTGGTGGCCCGGCAGGGGTGTCTGTATAGAGGAAGTTGTGAAGAATTGTCATGCACGTGCCAATAGTGCGAAGACAAAAATTGCAAGACAACCTCCGATGGAGTGTACTAACTTCACTGAGAGACCATGGGAAAGATTAGCTATCGATTTTCTTGCTCCTATTGCAAGACTAGGGCAAATAAATAAGTATGTTTTGGTACTTGTTGTTTACAATAGGAAATGGTTCATAGTGAGAATGATGGCACAGTTCAACACTGGAAGTCTGAGTTTCTGGAAGAGGTTTTTGTAGAAGAATTACCAAAGATGGAGTTTCTGACAATGGAGTGGAGTTTACTTCCAAAGAAATGATGAACTTACCAGAATAGGAATTGTTCATGAGAAAGTAGCCCAGTTTATACCCAAGTCAACGGGTTGGTAGAGAGAGTGATTCACCCCTTAATGGAAAACACTCTGCTCTTGTTAGCTAATAGACTTCCTTGGCAAAGAGAACTAAGAAAAATGAAATGGGCACAGAGGACAACTCTTCATTCCATAACAGTATTGTCGCCATTTGCATCCTCGAAAGGAATGTCCTCTGTAGTTGTGTGGCAGGAAGAGTGTTTAGGTTGATCAGTAGGAGTTATAGAAGAGAGTCAGTGGAGTGCAGATGTAAGCTAAAGAGTACTACAACAAAAATAGGAATCTGAAGAAACTCTGGGTGGAGCGGAGAATGAGTGGTCATAAGAAATGGAGGAATAGTTCCCGAGGGTGATAGAAAATATTCCTGTTCATATAAAGTCAAAAAGGTTACACGCGTCGTAGTTGTCAAGTTATAGAACTACTTAGAGTTTGGGTAATGTCTGCATAATCAACAAACTACAAGTAGTTGATGTGTGAATGTGTTCAGGTATGGTGTGAGTAAGTAGAGTTAAATTCCATTGTTTAAGGGTTGTTGGAAG
The DNA here is from genome assembly GCF_964263255.1 of Lissotriton vulgaris. Classification (NCBI taxonomy): domain Eukaryota; kingdom Metazoa; phylum Chordata; class Amphibia; order Caudata; family Salamandridae; genus Lissotriton; species Lissotriton vulgaris. The sequence goes on along the minus strand of NW_028251741.1, from coordinate 73,894 downwards.
TAAAATTTTCAAAAATTTATATATTATGGTTTATGATGTTTTGGGTAAATGTGTTTTCTGCATTTATAGTTTAGATGCATTTGTACTTATGTTGTGTTTTGATTTGATTTTTTGTTTGTGGTTATTAATGGGGGAGATGGTGTAGAGTTGTGAAGGTGATGATACTAGGGAATAGAACTGTAGAAACATAACAGTGACCATCTTGGAATGTGGGGAGATTGTTGGTTGGAAAACTGGTGGAGGAGGTACAAAGAATGCTGAACTGGACATTTAATAGTTATTTAGAAACGTATTTTACGAAGAAACGGAGTTCAGCTTATTTTTACAGGGCCCCCTTCCTAAAAACCAACGATAGGGTTAGTGACATTGTTTAATTCAAGGACAATATAGACATATATGTATCCACAGTCCCTTGCACCTCACATCCCAAACATATTTCCTTTCACTTTGATCCTGTCCACAATCCCAAGATGCCCCTTCCTCACCTAACTCATGTTAAAGACGCCAAGCACTAAAGGCGCCATCCTTCGCAAAGTGGGTGTTGATTATCCGTCATTTTAGGTACATTGTCAGATATGTTCCTTAGGCTCTCACAAACGAAATCTATGTGTAAATTCAGAATAATATGGTCTGTAATAAACTGTGTCAAATGCAAACAGATAGTCTCATTTCTGTTTGTACAACAATGATTAAATTAAATGAAACAAAAAGCCACGCTCAATTCCATTCCAGGGATAATTCTTCAACCTACCACTTTACAAACCTACCAACATTAGCCAGCTTGAATTTCTTTCCAACGTTTACGTTTCTTGACTTCAGGCACCCGTTAAGAAAGATGAACTTGAGAAGGGGGAATCCATCAGGCCTTTCAGAAGAAATCCCCTGGATGGCTATTCCTTACTATCCACCGCCCCAAAACATGCCACTTAAATGGAATTGCTGAGACTATCTCTGTTGCTGGGTCTCTCATGCTGAGTGACTCGCAGGTAGGCGAGAGCCTGCATGGTATAGAGATAGGCAAAAGGATTTCTAGCGCCTTGAAGCGGTCTACTGGTAGTAGGATGGGTGGTATGGTTTCATGAGTACTCCGATTAAGAATGATGTATAATTCAACAACAAGAAAACAGATTCATAGTTACATTTCTTCACCAAAATCCCAATGCTAAGCCTTTTTTCATCTTTTAAAACACAGGCCTTAATGCAAGCTAAGCCATGGTCAGGTTCTAAAGGCCTCATGTACAATATTTTGAAGCACGGCAGCGCTGCACGCCTTCCTGCTGCGCTGCCGAGCATCAAAAGAAAAGGTCAGGAAGGAGCCATATCTACAAGATACAGCGCATTCTGCCATTTCCCCCTGAGCTGGCGCACAATCCTGAGAGGCTTTTTCCTCTTTCTATTTGTGATGCTGAATGAAGCCCACATAGAAAAAGGGAAAACAAGGAGAAGTAAAGGTATTTCTCTTCGTTACACCTTCCTTACGCCTCGGGGGAGAAGTAGGAATCTGACGCATTTCCAGGTTTACGAAACCTTCATCTGGGACGGCATCAGGTTCCATGGATGTTTTCTGGGAACGAATGTATGACGTTACAACGCATACATTCACAATGCATACCATACCAACGCAAGATCCATTACAACGCAAGATCCATTACAACGCATGGCATTACAATGCATGCCATTACAACGCAGATGATATTACAAGGCATGCCATTACAACGTAAGTATAGGTAAGTATATAATTTTATTAATATTAATTTCATTTTAATTTAATTACAATTTTTTAAAATAATTTATTTAAATTAATTTGTATTTTTATTTAATAAAATTTAATTTACTATTCTAAAACCAGGGGGGTGTAGAAGTAGGGTAAGTGCTGGATAGTGTAGGGGTTAAAATTACTATTCTAACTCCAGGGGGGTGTAATAGTAGGGTAACTGTTGGACCGTGTAGGGGTAAAAATTACTATTATAACTCCAGGGGGGGGGGGGGGGGGGTAATAGTAGGGTAAGTGCTGGATAGTGTAGGGGAAAAAATACTATTCTAACTCCAGGGGGGTGTAATAGTAGGGTAAGTGCTGGATAGTGTAGGGTTAAAATTACTATTCTAACTCCAGGGGGGTGTAAAAGTAGGGTAAGTGCTGGATAGCGTAGGGTTAAAATTACTATTCTAACTCCAGGGGGGTGTAAAAGTAGGGTAAGTGTTGGATAGAGTAGGGGTTAAAATTACTATTCTAACTCCAGGGGGTTTAATTAAAATACATTTAATTTTAATTATTTAATTTAAATAAAATTACATTAAAATATTCAAATGTATTATAATAAATTAAATTATAATTATTTTACGAAAATTAATTTAAAAATAAATTAATATTATTTTAATTAAATACTTAACCATACTAACGTTGTAATGGCATGCGTTGTAATAGCATCTGCGTTGTAATGGCATGCGTTGTAATGGATCTTTCATTGTAAAAGTTGCGTTTTGATGGTAGTGCGTTGTAAAAGTTGCGTCGTGATGGTTGTTTCCCATGGGAACACCCACACAGCCACCCATGGAATGCCCCTTTCAGCAGAGGGATGCGTCACAGGAGGACATTATTTCTATGCCATGAAAAGCCACACAGGTTGAATTTATGTGGCCATGTAAATATGGGCAGGCACACTGTGCCGCCGGCACGTCAATACGTGATGCACCGGCGGCGCAACAGGTTTGCAAAAAGACCCTATTTTGGTAAAATAATGTGACTGAATATGTACTGAGATGCAGGCAGAGGTCTGATAAAAAATGTAGATCAACTGGTATTTTTCCAGATTTCCCATGGCAAAGTATTGATTGTATCTGTGTAATTTAACTTGTAAATCACGCATCAATTAATAGGAAAAGACATAGCCCCCCAAAAAACAGCGTACAATAGTCCAGCTACAGGGTCTTGCATGGTAGTGTGCAAACCTGCAGGAATATTTCATAGAAATTCAATGAAGGTGAGGTTAAAAGTGCCCCATCTTTTAAATGTATCTCAATGTGCAATTAGATAATGAGAACTACAAAGGGCAACCAGGATGAAAGTATATTGAGAGGCAAGGCAGCATATCTCCGTCGCCTCAAAAAATATGAATTAAAATATATTCTGCCATAAAAACAGTATATGGATGTGCGCACACTCGTGGGCTCCCATCACAGCGCTGTCCGACTCCCTAGGATATTTAGATTCCAAGATATTAATACCTGCTAATAGGAGTGTGAGGAATAGGAATACTAGGTAATGATGCACATATGAAATTACATTATGAAGAAAAAAAATAAGATACTAAGAAGTTTAAACCGCTTCCAAAAAAGCGAATTACTAGTCATGGTGACAGAAGACACTTGGAGAGCCCTGGTAAGAGGCACTTAGAGAAAATCATCCTCTTTTTTACAAACCGAGTGCCATGGCTGAGGTCAATATTCATGTTTTAATAGCCTTAGCATCCAATGTGAGAGCCCCCGAGCTGGAAGAGACTATTGGTATCAATAATTCAGGGTAAGATACTCCACTGCACGAGTGGAATTAATGAATTCTCCCCACCCACTCTTCAAAGGTTTGAATAGCCTTCTGACAGCTCAATCATGAGTGGACCCTGCTTCCATTTAATTTGAGGCTTCCATATATGATTGGGGGAGTTGGAATTTGAGATTTGAGGTTTAAATACAACATATTAATTAATTAATTGATTGAATCGTGGGGAGAAATACTACAACACAAATAAACTTTTTAGCCTGAGGAAGGTGGAGAGTATCATATGCCACCGAACCGCGTCGCTTTTGCTTTAATTATTTTCATAGCTTTATCTGCACTGGATTGTTTTTAGATTTGTTCTTTATGCTATTTAGATTCAATAGGGAAATTCATTTGTTAGTATATTGTGTATTTTTTGTGTTCATTAATTTTATTATTGTGCGGTTTTCCCTTGCATATTGTTTTTTTATTATTGGATAAAACTATATGTGTACCCATGTATGCTATAAGATTCTAAATGTATTTATGTGGGTCTGCAGTCAAAAAAACCCGACTTTTTTTTAGAAAAAAATAAAAAAAAGTAATGATATGATACTAATAAAATAGTTGATCTTTTATCGTTTTTCTTTTACACTTGTCCTTTTGAATTACATGAAGTGACTGAAGTGGATGTGAATGCTGAACGACTGATAGATGTGATTGTTGAGCTGTATGCACGTAAAGAGAACACTAGGGGATTTCTTGTTTTAAGCCTTTGTACCTAGCGTCCTTTCCCCTTGGTGCTTTTGGATTCTCTCTTCTATTTGTGGTGTGACACTTCAAACAGATATACTAAGTGTCTGTAGTTGTTCAGTCCATAGGAGTTCATTTGGAAGACCCACCTGGATGTAGTTTAAAATGAAAATAAAAAAGTTACTAGGACAAGTAAAAGTGGGGCCCACACTGATGCAACTGATAGAGATGCTTAATTCCCAAGTGATGTGGAAGTAAGGTTGATTATTCCAATGCAAGATACATACAGTAAGCACTGATGAGGTCTACCCAGAGGTGATAAAGTGTAAATCTACAGAATTTATTTTGTGAGGTTCACCAAGACGCAATTTCATAGCAAGTTATACAGTTTCTATGACACCTGTGGGGTGTACTCAAAGGTGAATCACAAGGCACATGGGAAGGTAAACAGATCTTAGGAATATATGTTTGAGGTGCATACAGAAACCACTTCTCAGGAATGTGCAGTTACCAGGATTAATAATGAAAAAGTAGTTTACCAATCCAGTTTCTTTAACTGGCTATTGAAGTTATGAAATGAGCATAGAACCAGAAAGTAATGGTTGGCTGTACTTAAGTAGTTCCATTTTAGACAATGTATATTACTTTTAAGTCATGTAAACACAGTACTAGATCATGAAGTGGTTTCTTCATGTTTTCATCGCTAACCTTAGGGAGGGTGTAAGATGTGGGCTGTTCCAAACAGGTGGCAGCTGTTCGTTTGGCATCTTATGGGTAGGCCTATAAGGAGTATTTGCAAGTTAAGGCATCTGTGCCAGGGCCCTCCAAGCCCTACCAGGCCCACTCAGGGTAGCAGTCACAGGGAGTGAAAAATGTATCTCAGACAAGCAGGTTATGGAATGTCACATGGAATGGAAAAACCTCTGCCCTGGGTCATGTGACCAAATCAAAAGTGCTTTTCTGTCTAATTCAGATGACCCCAATGGCACCAGCTGGTAGCTTGAGCCACCACTGCCCAGTCAGAGACCAGGAAACTGCTTTGTGGGGCCAAAAGTGACAGGTTACCAGCGTGAGAGGGGACTTAATATGGGTAGCAACTAGTACACGATGGAAAAGAGAAAGATGTAGGAAAATAATCTTGCAGGTCCGCAGTTATTCAGAAGGGAAAATTAAATCCAAATACACAAGAGAATAAGTGTAGCAACAAATATTGTCAACCCACCAGACAAACCCGGGTCTCTCCTTGAAGAACTGGAAGCAGGCGAGGGAAACAAAACACATTGGGGAGCAGGGTGAGGGAGTAGGCGAGTACATACACAGGATTTTAAACCTAAACAACAGTGAGACCCAGAACTAATTTGGTGCTTTTTCAACTTTAGAGCCAGGCAAAGGCTGTCACACAAGTAAACAGCTGCATGAAGTCACATGGTGCCACTGGAAAGGCACAGCCACACTGCCCAAGTCCACAAACCATGTAGCTTTAATTTTGTAGCTTCAAACCCCACATTTAATCCTACAACAGGCCTGCAGTAACCACGGGTAACCCCACCTTACCATATGCACCAGAATGGGTGAGGTTTCACATCTTGTAGCGTATATTCATTCATTGAGCGTGGGTCACACGACCTGGAGAAGCCTCACTCATTGGGTTTGAGATTTACTTCTTGAAGCAGTCGATCTTTATTGGCAAGCCTCACTCGGGGACCAGGACTTGGCCTCATCCGTATCAGTGCATCCAAACCGAATCAGAAATGCACAGGACCACGCGAGACCAGAAGCCACTAGCCCAGTTCATAGCCCAAAAGTGGACAGTGAAGCAGCAACAGAGAGGATGCAAAAGATACAGGTGGGAAGCAGAGCCGTACCATGAAAAAACAAAAAAAGACCGCCAACACACCATGACGGCTGAAGTAGGCAGGATGTAGTACAGATGGTGCGGTGGCAGGGGACAGAGGAGGAGAGGCTCGTGCACCCGCGACCTAGGGCACAGGAAGAAACAATCCTTGCAGAGGCCAACGTGTGAAGCAAGAAAAAGAACCAAGATACGCAGGGGGTACAGGGAGGTGGGGCTCCCATGCAAAAAAAAAAAAAACACTGAAAAAAATATGACCACCAATACAACAATTAACTCGTCAGGGTAAAAGAAAGCATGACAGAAAAAGGTGAGAAGAGGGAAATGGACTACGGCAAGAGCATTGCGGTGGTGAAACTGAACCCTGGAGTGCACCAGTGAAGATGTAGAAGCGGGTAGGAGGCGCTTGCCAGGGCCAATACATGTGTGCACTCTGCTGCACTGGGCTTATCCCTGATCTAGAAAATAGAACAACATTTTTTACATTTCTTTATAATTGATTTGTGGGATCCAAGATGGCGGAGTGAGGATCTGCACCTAGCAGCTCGCCCATGGGCTCCTCTCCCTGCCTGCCTTTACGGAGTTATGTGGTGTGACTACAATGGCGCAGCTTGCTTTACCAAGACCTCACTGAAAATCAATTAAACCTTGCATTAGAAGGGGTCGGACACTTTCCCTTGGGAAGAAATTGCTTCAAAGTCGCCATCCAGAAAAACTCACTTATTAGACGCGGTATACGCGATACATGCTATTGATGCTGCCGACGCTCATGATCTCTGCTACTGCTACAGCTGAATTTCTCCAGCAGACGATTCACGGTCTGCTTAGAGAATCTAGGATTGACTGGTTTGGTCTGACTTACCGAATCCCGCACACCTGGTGGTCGAGGAGGCCGTGGAGTTCGAGAAGGATGTCGCCGAAAAATCCTACCCGAACCACCCGGAACAGCCAGCAGCCAGCGGGAGCTGCAGGAGCCGTAGACTCTCTCCCTTCTTTGGTCACACAAGCTTCAGCATCGCGGAACAAGATACAAGATACCGCCGTAAGCTTGCACTTACGGCGGTAGCAAGCGCACCTCTAGCTCTGACGGCTACAGCCATCCTGCACACGCTTCACAGGAGAACACTTCTGCCAATCGTAAGGAAGGAAGGGGGAAGAAAAAGGAGAAAGCAAAAAAAAAAACCCGTCTTTCCTGGTAATTCCACAATGAATATGGAACACTCAGGAACTACAACTGCTTTAAACACACAGAGAGGCCAGCAAGATCAGAGACAGAAGAACGGGGGCACGAATGGTGATGTCGAAGAACAGGTACAAAGACCTTCTGATTTCCCTCCTAATGTACTTTTAAAAAAAACTGGCCAGTGTGCTACCAAGACAACAGCCAAAACTAACTCTATGGCTGCTAGTAGGGGGTGTCTGGGGGTTGCCCACCAAACATAAACCAAATGACAAAGATAGGGGAAACAAATACTGTAACTACAACTGGGGAGGATGATGGCAATACCTCTATGACCTCACGAAGCCTGCGACCTCACCAGGGTCTATTAATAGCCTTGAACAATTAGCGGCAAAGGGATTATCCGCCCCAAAAGAAGTTGAAGCATCAGACAAACTCTGTTCTACTCTGGGCTCAGATAGACAGATCCTATCTACTGATAATATAGGCTTATCCCCCCTATCAAACTTGAAGGAACTAACTTAGAAGCAGAGGCAGTAGTTGATGGGCTAATGATGGAATATACGGTCTTGACTGAACAAGGTTCCTTCGAAGACCTTGAAGCCGAGACAGAGGATGAATTGGATGAACAGGGGGAGAAGGGGGGAAAGGATGAATGTACCAGTCATACAACAAAAATACGAGCTAAAAGATGGCGCAAACAGAAGAGCAAATCTAGGACAAAGAAAGGCAAAAAAATTAGCACCCTACTGAATAGATCTATCGCAAATAATAGCCAAACATTGCCAAAGGCCCTACAGGACAAAAGTCCGTTAAGAAGATGGATTGAAGCGAAAGGTCTGGTTAAAAATATGACTCAGAGACCATCAGGGGCGTGCCTCACCGAGCCAATTTCTAATAAGGAAATCTTAGACAACACTGCCAGCTCTACCAACCCAGAAAGCTGCCCCTTAATTATCTTACCCAGTCTATCACCTAACACTTCTACTGATAGACCACCGGACCAAGCATCACTATCTTCAGTGGAGCCACTTATGATAGAAGCTGATAAGTCGCAACCTTGCTCACCTTCCACTGCCACAACATCAGCGACAACCACTATCACCCCCCCTCCCCTCGGAGGCCCTTCTTCTGAACCTCCACTCTCTTACATTAGAATGGAGACAAATAAACAAACCAATGCATCCAAAGAAAAACTAAATCAAAGACAAGAGACAGATGACTCTTCTCCATTAAATGCAATATTGCAACTACTGGGCAACCAACGAGCAGAAGCACAGGAGCATTATTTACAAGTAAGGCAGGACAATTGCAAAGTACAACTATCCTTACAAGAACTTACTACTAAATTTGGGGGGATTTCACAAGACATTGAGGAACTTCAACAACGGGTGGTTACGCTGGAGGAAGCAAGCACAAAAACAGCATCGGCAGCCGATAAACAGGAGACTCAACTTGAGATACTCCAGCAAAAGGTTGAAGACTTGGAGAATCGGCAGAGACGCTCAAATCTAAAACTTTTTGGTATTCCGGAGGGAACAGAAGGATCTAATCCAAGGGCCTATTTAGTGGGTCTGTGTCAGAAAGCTTTTCCCGATCTAGCCGATTGGGATTGGGACTCACAAATACAACGAGCTCACCGTCTTCCATTGATACAAAGAAACAGAGAGAATCAATTTCCACGTCCCTTCCTAATCTTTCTTGGAAATGTTTTACTTCGACAAGCTATATGGCAGAGAGCACGTCCCAACACCCCTGTAACTATTGGAGATATCTCAATATTTGCTCGCTCGGACCTTAGTAAAGAGACAATGGACAGACGATGGATGCTAGGCAAACTAATAGACCCGATTAAAACTAATGGAGGTCAAGCGTTTCTTCAAGAACCAGCACGTCTTAAAGTAATCAAAGATGGACGTACACACTTTTTTACAGATATAAAGGAAGCAGAAGCTTTTCTAGCTGATATTGGCGCAAAAAAGAACAAGTGCAAGACTAAGACTTAACACAACTCAGAAACTGGCTCTTCTGGAGGAACATCTCTAATCAGAATTCTTTATATATCAAAAACATTTGCTATAGCGGGACTTACTTAATCTTGCTTTAGTCTAACACTACATGTAGCAATCTGCACCAACTATTCTTAGCTCACTTAATTGCAATCACTTATAAATTGCTTTGATGATAAGTAAGGTGAGGGTGGGGGGGCCCTTTCCACAGGCTGCCCTTCCAGCAGCAGCAGATGGAGAGGGCGGGCTCTTCCCCGGCCGGGGTAAGAGCTAGGGGGGAGGGGTGGGGGAGGGGAGGATTCTCCGCACATTGGGAGGGGTTAAAGGGGGGGGGAGGGAAAATAAAAAAAAACGTTTTACAGGCTGAGGAGATAAACTCTCAAAATGACTTCAGAATATTTTTGATTATCAATGACAATAGAAGCTGGCAATATATGAGGATAAGTGTCAATAGACAACATTTTGGACAATCTGAGCCAAGTTTAAAATTTAAGGCCTATGCTTTTGCGTTTCTCACCTTACCTTCTAGATGTATGAAATAAAATGCTTAGCCTGGAACGTAGCAGGGCTTAATAGCAAAAACAAAAGATGTTTGATAAAAGAAGAATTGAAAATGCATAACCCCCATGTCACCCTTTTAACTGAGACACATATCGCAGGGAAAGATAAACTACTCAACCAGCTGGGATACGACATTATATCTTGTTCTGCCTTTGGACAATCTATAAGAGGCGTTGCTATTTTAAAGGATAGGCGATTTAGGGCTGAAACTTTACAAATTTCTTGTGGCAAGGACGGTAGATGGGCAATAGCACAGATTAGCTTTGAGAATACTAAGTATGTTCTATGTGTGGTTTATGGATGCAACACTGACGATCCCACCCTTTTCGACCTACTGAATATCAAACTTCTGGATTGGGAGGGAGAACTCATTATCATGGGGGATTTCAATTGCATTATGGATTACAAAATAGATACAACAAGAGCTAGCAGCCACCAAAGGACGCATAAAACTAGGTCATCTATCCTGGACCTATGCCGTATACATAACATTAAAGATGCCTGGCGCCATTTGTATGCAAACAAACCAGGTTATACTTACTTTTCCGCACCCCACAAGCTTTGCTCAAGGTTAGACATGGCACTAATACGCAACAACCTATTGAAAAATAGCTCCATGGTTTTATGTCCTAGAATTTCATCCGACCATAATGCCATAATACTGATTTTTAAAACTACCAACACCAGAGCTACCCCTCGGCCATTCTCTTTTCCCAGACATCTGATTTCAGATACGTGCTATATGACGCAACTTAAGTCACATCTATCCGAATTTATAGATATAAATATAAAATCAGCCTCACCCGCTATAGTATGGGATGCTTGCAAGGCAAGTATTTGGGGCTTTACCCAGACTTACGGGATCGGACAAAATCTAGAACTTAAAAAAAATAAGGACATACTGCTGTCAAAAATAATTATTCAAGAAGAACTGCTATCATCTGCGCTTAGATCTAATCTATCAACAAGCACAGAAATTGGCCTTAAACTCGGCTCGCTTAAAAATGAAACCAAGACCAAATTTATACTCAAAAGTACAAACAGTTTACATAAACTTAAGATAAAACAGTATGAGGGGGGGGATAAAATTGGGAAAATACTAGCTTATAAAACCGCTGAAGACAGGGCAAAATCCATAATTACTAAGATAAGGGGGGCAGGCAATAAAATCTATACCCAACCACAAGACATCTTAGAACAATTTGCCGACTTTTATAGAAACCTATATACTCCAGAAATGGTGCCTAATTTAGATAACATACAGAAATATCTTGAAGATCATGCCAAAGATACACAACATAGACAAGAGATAGATTTACTATCCGCTGACATAACAATGTCTGAACTACACCAAGCTATTGCCTCATTACCAGGAGGAAAAGCAGCAGGGGAAGACACTATACCCTTAGAAATATACAAATTATGCCTAAACGAACTTGAACAACTACTATTAAAAGTTATGCAGTCTGTAGGCTTAGACGGAAAGACACCTAAAGAGGGTCATATCGCCCCATTTCTCTAATAAATACAGACGCAAAAATATTTGCAAAAATGTTAGCATTAAGACTTGCTCCTATCATGCCTCAGATCATCAACCCACAACAACATGGCTTTATAACTGGGAGAGATACCACCACACACGTTAATATGGCCATTACTGCATTTGACGTAGCAGAGACCGTATCCACCCATCTCGGTATGATTCTATTAGACGCTGAAAAAGCTTTTGACCGAGTGGGGTGGGACTTTCTCTGGTGCGTTCTGTCCAAAATTGGGTTCGGGGGTCAATTTTTGAGGTGCATACAGGCACTGTATGACAACCCAACCGCATACACCAGCTATGGGGGGTTGATATCCTCAGATTTTTTGATCCAGCGAGGAACCCGCCAGGGCTGCTCTCTATCTCCTCTTTTATTTGCTCTTTCACTAGAACCTTTTTTGTTTGCCCTTCAATCACAAACTCAGATTACACCATTTAGATCAGGACTACAAGAGATAGTGGAGGCACTAAAGGGAATAGTATCAGAGGCTGAGAAATATGGGAAAGTGGCGGAATATAAACTCAATCTACAAAAAACACAAATAATAGCCAATTATATTCCAACTGTGATTGTACCTGAGATTTGCCATACTGCCACATATCTTGGGGTTAAAATAACGGCTAAATTACAAGAAATCAATAATATAAACTATAATGAACTAACTAAATCTACTAGCCTACTGCTAAAAAATGGCACAGACTACCTTTAAACTTGATCGGCAGAATTAATCTGATTAAGATGAAGGTATTGCCAAAATATGTGTATCTTTTTAGATCTATACCACTCGCGCTAAATAACCAATTATTTAAGAAACTTGATGGCATATTGAGTAGCTTTATATGGGGATACAAGAAAGCAAGAAGATCATTGAAATATATGAAAAATAATACGAATTAAGGAGGGCTCAACTTTCCAGACTTCAAATTATACTTTTGGTCCGCTTTTTTTTTATTCGCCTTCGCTCTTTACTTAATGAAGAAGGGATTTTGTTTTTTCACTGTTTTATGTTAAAATCTGATTCGAATATGTTTCTGTTTAGAACTAATGACCCTAATTACTACAAAAGGGTCAAATTTAAGACCGCTAGAGACATAATAAAGATATGGGGCAATATACTTTCATTTTTGCAATACTAGTTTTTTTCACTCGAAACTTCCACTATGGGGCAACCCCGGACTTCCAAGCGTATTTAACGATAACACTGCACGCGGCTAGCTTAGACTTGGTGTAGTTGTTTTGGGAGACCTATATGGTACACAAGGATTTCTGGAATTAACACTCTGAAAATACTATACGAAATGCCTGAAAATATGAGATACAAATATATACAAATACATGATTATTTGATTAATAAAAAACAAATCATGGAGGCTACTGAATCTGACATATGGACTAGTCTATATTCATTAAAAATAAATCTGTAATAAGTGAAGCATATAGATCTCTTAACAACTATAAATCAAACGACTGCATCACACTGGCCGGCAAATAGGGAAGAATACTGGGCACAACCATAACATCTAAACAGATAGAGAGTTCACTGACAAATATCAACCAACGAGTGCGATCATCTAGCTTAAGACTTCAACAGTTTAGAACAACCTGTATGCTATATTATACTCCGGAAAGAATCTCTAAATGGTCATCTAACAACATTCACAGCGACCGCACAAAATGCCCTAAATGTCTTACAGAAGCAGCTGACTTGGTTCATATGCTATTCTCGTGCCCCAATCTTAGGACCTTTTAGTGTGAAATTGAAAATGTTCTAAAAATGAAACAGATCCAGATACCCATGTTAACGGCCACTTCGGTTCTATTAGACACTTTTTTTTTTATGTGTTCTTTTATAGCGCTCGAATTACCCTGGGGCATCTCGGCGCTTGCATTGGGAACCCGTCCTGGCTTTTCCCTGTGAGATAACCCGTACTGAGCATCCCCAAGGTGAAAGCCATGCATCCCGCCGCGGGGGGCCGTTGTGGAGATTAAGCAAGCTTAATGCCCAGAGTTGCAGAGTGTGAACCCATGATTAGAGTGGGCACCGAAGCGAGAATTATCGAGTCTGTGGACATTTGGGCTCAAGACCCTGCCGCGTCTGGAATTGAACCCTGGTCCTGGGTCTGACCTCTGCTTCAGGGTATGCCTCCTCTAACCAGTGAGCAAAACTTCTCCACCCTTACCTCCTCCACTTACCCTGTCTCCTTTCCACAGGCCGCTCTGGTCACAATACTTATATCTTGCGCTAAGCTAACTTTGGCTAGAGCTTGGACCAGCCCAGAAACACCTAAGGTTTGGGACTGGTGGGCATAGGTAACCGAGATACATTCTATGGAATTAGCTCTAGCAAATATTAGAGGTATTCGTTCTTTGAGAAAATATGAAAAAAACTGGGGAACGTTTATAGAGCGATAATGATATATTGTGATCTCTCTCCGGACCCATCGGAAATATTACCATGAACTGATGTTGGATAAAACTCTGTATCACTGTTAAAAAGAAACTGCTATAACTTTCTTTATTCTTTCAGTTGGTGCAGTCTCCCTTCTTCTTTCCTTCTTTTTTTTTTTTTCCTTTTTATAAATAACTTTAGACCTACTCGCTTTATTATATGCTTTACATGATTCATATATGTTAAACTTATGTATTTATGTTTCATGTACATTTTGTCTCGTCAGCCTGTTTACAATAAAAAAAAATAAAAAAAAGATAATTGATTTGTGACCACCCTGAAGAAGGCACTTGACGAGCAGACAACGGCGCACAACTCATATCAAACACTCATGAATAATACCACAGAAAAGGCATTTTCTTTGTTTGAAAGATATTATTAACAGTTTAAAATCACACAAAAAAGGCACTTTGATCTGCTTCAAAGTTAGGATTAGCTCTCTGTGTGTGCCCTCAGGCCTCAGATATACTGTACATTACAAGCTAAAAACTACAGGTCCGGTTGGCAGCCCTTTTCCAATAAAACGCGTATTACCAAACAAAACGTAGGCAAAAAATAGATTTATCCACAAATACAGAACTACAACACTGTTTTTGAAGCTTAAACATTCAATAGGTGAGATACAGCATCGGTTTATGAACAGGAAGGACATCTGCCTAGGGAGCTCACGTAGGCAAAGGTTCCCTGGTCAGAAAAGGCAGCAGGGGTAAGAGGTCTTGAAATAATTAATGACTTTGACTTAATTCCCTGTAAATACTGTACAAAAGTGAGTAAACTGATTGGACAAGTAGTGCCTGTGACTCATCCAACTAGCAAATTACATATTTTTTCAGATTTTTTAAAATCATGGTTAAAGAACATTGTTTTCATCAAAAGATATTAAAGCTGATCTAAGAAAAAACCCTAATATCACACAACCCCATTTCTCTTTTAAAGCCCTCCCTGCTGGTGTTTCTATTTTGTCTCCTTACAAAAAAACACATATTTCACAGTTGCAAGATCTAGGGATTAACTTCGAGATATGGGCCCAAAAGAGTTGGGTTTTCAAAGCAGCAATATTACCTAGAGAACAAATTGGAAACAAAAAAAAACTTACATAGTATAGTGTTCAGTTGGCAAAGTTTAAATCTGAAAATTCGAATTTTTTTAATATAAATGATCATAAATGCTGTCGGTGCCTTTGCTTGACACAATTGGTCAAAGGTATCACCTTAAATTCGATGAAAAAGTCTCTGGTAAGGCAATATTATTTAAACTGCTGTAATACATTTGTACAAAACATGATATTTCTAATAAGGTGCTGATATTTCCACGTAACCATTATTATACAAACTGCATGGCTGAATATGTGTGCCGCTATATTATACAAATTTCTTGAGAAATCAATGAACACCGAGACGTGGAAGCAAACACAATTACAAGCCATTTCTTTACAGTTCTTTTCTTGTCCCTTAAAAATCTGTAAGGCTTGCAACATTCATGGTGAAAGTATTGCACTGGGCCAGTGCATTTAACAAATAACTGTGGGTCAACAATGTCAAAGGCGGAGCGGGCAGCAAACTTGACACCTATGGTGGAAAAAGAGCACCTCTGGCTGATTGGCAAAAGGACATAAAACAAAACAAAGCCACCCCAAACAAATGAGTCGAAGAGAAAGCAAACATGGATTTGAAGTGTTGTTGTCTTTTTCCTCTGATGTTAATGATACTGCAGACTTCAGCAAACACAAGCAGATGCATAGATACAGGATACACTGTTTACCATCATAAAAAACATAATGCTTTGCATCTCATGTAAAAACTGCACAATAGGAACCGGAAAGCAAGGCTTAAAAAATATTCCAGAAAAACAAATGCAGAAACAGTAGAAATCTGGTGGAAAGCAGAAATACTTGAATCTGCTGCATGACAACTGCAACGCTGATGAGTAAATGACTTATTAAAATATCGAATGAATACTACACCATAATGCCAAATTTAGGGCCACATACTGCCTGGAAAAATCTATATTGATTACATAGTAATTCCTCAAAATGAATTCTCTGATCCCTTCCATCTACCTAACAGCTTCTGGAAATTTGTGGCCAAGATTAATATGAATTGAATCTTCTCCTTAGACTGGTTCCAGCATAAAACATGTATCTAGCAGGAGCACTGTACTTATAGGGACAATATTGACAAATCACAGGGTACCAGAGCCTCAACGACAGAGTTTTGATTTGCTGGATCATAAGGCCAGAGAGAAAGAAGCGGCAAAAAAAGGTGTACAGGTCACCACAGGCTTTGTTAACAGTGAAAGATCTCTGTGGTGCGCGTCAAGGAGTAAAGAAAGGCTTTTAGAGAATGACAGGTATATAGAAATGTATACATTATAAAACAAATGTTGACATAGTGATTTATAGTTAATGAGAGTCAAAATATAATACACCTGGATGTGCTTTGTAACAATAGCAACATTTTCCACAGTTTTACCTGCCCAAATGTAATGAAAACAGCCTTTTACACCCGTCTAAAATGTTTGTGTTCAAAATACCAAGACCACAGTAGTGGGGGGAGCATTTGGCTAAAAGAATTAATGAAGGACAACCCAAAACACGAGGAATGTTTTCCAATTTCAAATACTTCATAATGAAGTTCAAAGATGTTATTGGCTGTACTCCTCTGCTTTGAATCTATTTGGTACGGCCTAACCTTAAGCATCAGAAGAGTAGCACAGGACAATAACTGAGAAGCCGCATTTGTAGAATCGCCTGTGGAACCTACACAGTGGCTTGAACTGAATGCAGGGAAGCTGAAAAGTGAAGTGTTTTCGCCCTATGGTAAGACACTTACCATAGAGTTTAGTCTTTGGATAGACTACCCAGAAATACAAGTAATACTGTTTTTCACATAAGTAAATACACTTTCAAAGTTCAGCCAGGAAACAGCTGAATGTTCAAGGCACAAATAGGTAAAGTGATTAATTCTAATTCACACAGTGAGGCAAATTGGGAAACAAACTCAAACCTCTGGACTAGAAATATGTGGTTCAGCAACTTGCAGCAAGATGCTGAATACATTGCTGTAAAACCAGCATCAAGGTAAGAGGTGTTCCAAGTCCAGTAGATATTCCCTGGATCCATTTAACAAAACATAATATTTAGCACAAACGTAAGGAACATTAGCTAAATATGAGGTGTGTCAAATCAAAGTGAATATAGCAACAAAATGACTTTCGCGTTTTTTTTTAAACAAATAAATGGCATGTGTACTGGGCTGATTAGATTTGGCATGTGTCGAAAGAGTGAGAAATTCAGACGAGAACTGGGCCTGGGCAGCTCACACTAGGGTCCGACAAAATAAATCATAAAATTAGAGTGCAACAAATGTTTGCTTAAGTTGCCATTAAGATTTGGCACATTATATTCCAATTCAAAGCTATGTGCATGGATTCCCCAAAATGTCCTTCAACTCACAAACCATACATTTCATTATACTCTGTAATGATGACTCAACCCATAATATCATAGCTATATTTGCATCTCAGTATTTAAATTCTTCAATGTTTAAAGTGAGATTTTTCAAGTATGTATTTTCATGCTCACATTTTGGTTTTAATGCTGTATTGTGATCTGAAATTCTATTGGGTTGTGAGTCCCAAATATCAGTAAACAATTCTGTATTTGAATTTAAAATAGTCATATTTAATTAGAAATCTAGGAGACAAATTCAAAATCTTAAATTAATTAATCCCGTTAGAGAGTGAGCTAAATCCAAAGAAGTATGAAGGATTTAAATAGGGCTCTTCCCTCTCAACTCACTGTCAAATGTAGAATAATTTAGGGAAACAAAAGATGAATGGCAAAATTTTGGAAAAAAAGATTTCAGGAAAGCACAGGGGAACTCAAGAGCAGTATGGGAGATTATTTTTCAACAGTTGCTTTGAAATTATGTAGAAAGAAAAATATGTGATCGTTGGAAAAACAAACTTTAAAATGTTCACAAGACAAGAAAAATGTGAAGTAGGTGTGGGTAGCACTGGAGAAACAATGAAAAGCCCAACAATTTCATAACATATTTGAAGTTGTCTGAACTGCCAATGCTAAAACAATTTTTACAAATATTCAATAGTTTTTCAGGTCTGCAGATCACGACAGCAAAGAGCTCAAGTAGACACAAGAATGCTTACACACCTGCACCAGCCCTTGAAATTAGACGATTCTCACCACACCTTTCTCATCCTTGAAATTGTTTGGGAGTATAGTCACAGCAATGGTGCTAAATCTATTTTTGCCCATTTCTGCATGGCCCAATCCATTTATTTCCTCATATTTAATATACAACTGGACATTGCATCAGTAGTGTCCCTCTTCACCCAAGATACCCGAAAAAGAAATACTTTATAGATAATTGTCCTTGTTTCTTTTTCAAGGTTTCTTTTGGTCTTTAAAATTAAGCTAAAATTCTTTAGACTTCGTGTGCATTGGAGTCGATGACTTCTACCCAGAGTTTAACTTGGAAAAAGGCCGCCTTTCCTCTTGTCTGTCGAAAACAACTCTTCTGTCACTCTTTCAAATGTCTTCTTTGTTTCTTCCTTATAAAAATAAACCTTTGAGGAGAAATACAAAATTACCAACTTCCCATCAACGTTGCTAATACCCTTGAATGGTTGCCATGTTTTTGTTTACGCTAAAAATATAAATACATAAATGTACATATCTATGCATATATATATCTATATACCTAGGTGTGCCCAGTTAAAAATCACATACTCTCAGTACTACAAATGATCCACCCTCCCCTTCCCCACTAACAAACGCACAAACTCAACATCCACTATCACTATCTCCGCTTGTGGGAGGACCAGATTGCTCCCCAAGATCTGGATTTGCACTTATTTTGAACCATATTTTTATAACTGTAAAAATGTAAAAGTCTCTGGGTGTGTCATGGCCTCTGTCTTAAGGCAAGAAGTAAATATGGAGGTCAATGCTAATACTGTCCTCGAGCCCGGTGTTGGAAGCGAAAGGCAGCCATTCAACTTAAAGGCAGAATACTTTTGGAGATCAGATTGTATTTGAACAAGAGTCAACAATAAGTAACATTCAGTTAGCTTTGGTGCTGTCTGTACACCCCTCCACTCTCAAATGGTCACACCGCAAAGGCCCTCGAGGTGGCATGCGCGCTCTCTCTCTCTTCATGTCTCGCTCTGGGGTAGCTGGAGCAGATACACGACAATGCAAGAGACTCATTCGGAAGGTTGTTGAAGTCTCATGGTAGTCATGAAGCAGGACCACATTGTTGGACACTTTGAACACCACAATCCAATCTTCCTTCTAGATGTTATACAACAGACATGTCCAGAGGCTTTGTACTAAGAGTTTTAAGGAAGATAAACACAATGATTTCATTCTGGATGTTTTTTAAGGTGTCAAGCATAGAGACACCCAAAGCTCGCTCTCAGCAAACCCATGAGCAGATAAAAAGTTGTGTCTCCGAGAAGTGCTGTGGGAGTTAGTCTCAGTCTGTGAACAAACATTCTGCGAGTTCTCAAGCAAGTCTAACTCTGGAAGTCTGGAGCAGTCACACAGCAAAACAGCATACACACCTAAATGTTTTTCCTAGAAATCCTTCTGCAGATGGAGATAACTATTCCAGCTCAAACACACTTAAAAGTCTCATTCAGGGAGTTCTAGCACAGACCTGGTCAATGGTCTCATTCAGGGAGTTCTAGCACAGACCCGGTCAATGGTCTCATTCAGGGAGTTCTAGCACAGACCCGGTCTCATTCAGGGAGTTCTAGCATGGACCCGGTCAATGGTCTCACGCAGGGAGTTCTAGCACAGACCCGGTCAAGGGTCTCATTCCATGATTAAAGTATTTTTGCTCTACAAAAGTATCAAGCTGGGAGTCCTAGAGTAGACACATGAAATGATCCGGTTTAGAAAGTCCCAGAACACCCGCAACGAATGGTCTCATTTAGGGAATTCTACAGCAGACACACTTTTACGTCTTATTCTGGGCGTCTTTCCCAAAAATGTCCTAAGACCACATGCTGAAGCACATAGCCCAAAGGTCTCTTGTTCAATACGGGTTTGTGCTTTTCCCTGAAGTGCTGGAACAGTCAGTCGGAAAGGAACATAAGGCAATGCATCCCATATGCTACTTACTACACCCAATCAAGGACACATGAAAGCATCCTTCAGGTTTGAGACAATGCTGAAAAGAAGGCCAAAAGCATGTGCAGACAGCACAGCCAATATGTCCTATCTGCCTGCCCCAAAACAGGCCTGCAGCATAATAAAGGGTATTGACATATGAAGCAGGCTACAAACATGTAACGTACAGCTCAAGCAAAAATGATCTCCCAATTTCCTTGTGAACTGGCCAACCGCTAAGTGTGAAAAAGAAAGGCACTGTGGTGCACTGAGAAGATAAACCTATAGTAAACTTGAATTCATGTGTGTATTTTGCTGCGTGTATAGCACATAAACACTTAGGTAAATATTAGACCGTAGACTGGTGGCCCTGAAAAATGAGTAGAGTTGAATCTAAGTAGTGTTTTGAAAGGGTGTCTCACCCTTTTTCATCATCCCAGTGGGTGGGGGGCAGTGAAAATGCAGCTGTAATAAAGGCTCATAAGTGATAGGAATGGTGGTGCTGGAAATTGGGATATTTAGTGAATTTTGTCTACTTGCCAGCTTCTTATGGTGCCTAAGATAAAAAAGAACCCGTTCAGGTGGCAGACGATTCTCCCTACAAGCAGCTAAATTCTGGAACCAGCTCCCTGGCTCCTTACGGCTGGAAGCCTACCATCTGAAGTTCAGAAAACTGCTAAAAACATTTTTGTTTTCATGAGCCGGTGAGGATTGACTGGGTTTGTCTGAAGTGCTGGGATGCTCACGGGTAGCCATGCGCTATACAAATGTGTAGTCATTCAGTCATTCATTCATACTCAGGATGTAATAGGCCAAGAGCTCTCGGTTTTCTGGTTCTTATAGGCATTTACTGGGTCACTGACAGCCTACATATTAAACAAGCATTAGCAATACCAAGCAGTCTGATGTTGGATGCCAACCTTTTGGTTTAGTCAACACTTGTTCAGTTTTGGCATAACTTAAATAAAACATAATTTTAAAGGACCTGCTGGGCTGTCACCAATATAAAAAATGTGTGGCTTCACAAAGCACACTGGCAACAGCAGCCCTGGTAGACAAGGGAGCTCCTTTGTGTGGATGTGGTCTTTGTGAAAGATGACAATGCCGTCACTCACAGTTAGCCAATGGATGAAGTGGTCTCACCCACTGCCTGATGCGGTAGCGGGTGGAAGAAAAATGTGAATGACAACAAATCTGAGTTCTTGTTGGTGGGAAATAATTCTTTTACTTGGGACTCCCAGCTGTGGCCCTCATCTTTGGGCAGCCCTCCTAGCCCAGTGCTGGTTGTACAAAACTTAGGAATGTGGCTCGACAAACTTAAAATGAGCCACCAAATCAATATGGTTGCTGCCACCTGTTTTAGCATTCTAAAATGGCTCTGAAAGACTGTATTGCCTCTCATTGCTGCACAGTCAATGGTAATCCAGGCCTTGGTGATTTCCAGACTGGACTATGCCGATGTGTTGCATCTAGGGACATTGGTTTTCTTGTACACTCCCGCTTGCTTGTTGCAATTGAGTGATACCAATTTGGATGTAATTCCCAGAATTAAGAATTCACGCTGAGCGGTCAGGCCTTTTTCTTTCTTGGTCCAAAACTTTGGAATACCCTCCCTCCAAGATTAAGGGTGTGCCAGTCACTCTCTGTGTTTCATAAATCTTTTAAAACATGGCTTTTTCAGTCTTCAGAACCCCTTTAAATACGATTATCCTCAAAGGCTGGTAGGTTTGCAATCTTTCAGTAGATGAGCCTAGCGCTGGGAAACCTTTTTAGGTAGCCATGCGCTTTACATATCTATATATAATTTTGGCAAAATCAAAGGGTCTTGGCCAACGCCAGACTTAATAAATAGGCTATATCCACTGTGAAGATATACCTGAATGGCCCATATTTAGCAAAATGTGACTTGAGGGATTAGGAGCAAAATCATTTGAGAAGCACTTTCTGCAGACCTTTTGTTCCGAGTGTCAGGGATTTCTCATCGAGCCTCAGAAAGACAAAATATTACTGTATCGTGAACTGCGGCACTACTTCTGAGGTTAAGTAGGAAACAGAGAAGAAATACAACAGCAGCACCAGCTACACGTTGTGTAGGAGCAACAACTGACCTCAGGAATCGCCACTCACCGCAGTGGGTGTCCAACAGTAGGAGCATGGCGACTAACGTAATGGGGCACATGACTCTTTCTTAGGAGCTTGGCACCCAAGACGAAACAGACGAGACAGTGGAAATAATGGACCAGACAGCCTTCGAGCCCGCCCCCACCTGCACGGCAACAATAAAGACAGAACATTAACATCCACTCAAACGAGGGGAAACCGGTCAGTCGCACAGTGGACATGATGGACCGGGGGAACCTTGTATTTACTATTGGGGCAGCCTAAACTCATTAACAAAGTTAACGTTGTAGCTCCTTAAATTATGCTAAATTACAAATTTGAACACACCTTTCGGACACCAAAACCATAAACCCAAGGTTCGTTGAATAAGACACCACCACCACCCAACCTAGAGACAGATCAAGAACATGGGACTCCAAAATATCTTCACAAAATGATCCAGACTGGTCAGCGATAACCTCGAAACCGCATGGAAGGTAAGCTAGACGGATAAGAATTGTATGAGAACAAACTAATTGCAGACTGTGTGCTATTATGCAATGCTAATAACATAACACATATTCCAGGGAGAATTTACTTTGTGTGATGAGCAATGCACGTCCGCGGATAGGCCCAGGATGCAGTGAAGTAAGGTCCCATTCTCCGTCTGCCACCATGACTTCGCGTTAAGGAGCCCATGATGGCCAACAAAGGTCCACCTAATTAATGTCAGCAAGACACAGTTAAATAAAGGAGTTATCTAGACAGCATTTTTTTCATTCAGTCTGCATCAGGAGAAACATCAGACCCAGGAAGACCCCTCCCTTGTAAGATATCAAGTGAAAATTTCCCATTCCATCATGGCTGCCACACAGACAGTGCTTGAAAATTTGGTCTACAAAGTTGTTGGATAAAATAGGTGAAAAACATACAGCCCAGGACTAAGAAAGGCACCGATTGGCCACAACATCGAACGAATCACAAAATTGTCTCATTAGTTAGTCGGAATACACACACTGATGAGTGGAGATTTTGTTTATCATCAAATAATGACCAATCACTTGCCAAAACAAACTCCACAAACTGGCAAATCAAAGAGACATTCCACAGCCAAGGAAGAGGTGGTATGACCCGATGACAACAGGCATTTGACCACCTATTAACCTCTGGAGACCGCAGAAATTGGACAATCCTGCCTGATGAATCTGAAGAGATAACACACTCACAACAGCACTCATGAATCTAAGGCACAAGTAATCCTCTCATTTCTGGAACCACTCTGCAGTGTCTGCACTTGCTTCTAGTTAGGTAGGCGCACAGGGAGCACAGTAATTCACACTTGTGTGGAGAACCCTGGACCAAATGAAGTCTTTTCTGCAGGTCAGATTACAGATGTGGCAACAAATAGCAAGGGGCAACCCTTTCCATAATAGCCTGCAATGTTCATAGACTGTGGTTCAGGGGCAACCTCTAACGGCCGAGAGGCAAATGCAGGCTCAAATGAAAGGCCACTTGTTTAAACAGGCTTAAAGCAAAATGGGTATCTCCTTCCAGACAACTGACCACAGGGGCTGCACTGGGACCACCAGATCCTTTTCAAGGCCACCAAATAAGTCACTATATAGTAAAGCATTTTTGTCTCGTTCTCATGTGGTGCAGTCTATTTTTTGCAACGCAAACGAATGAGTAGTCCGTAATCAATAAGCGAGGTGTGGCTATATGCGTTGCAGTATTGTTCAACAAAACTGTACACTGCATGAGCAGACGATGGCCCTAGGAGCTTGCGGTACTGACTGGCAGGAATCGCATTCAAGATGGCTACTAAAACACATCCTCACTTCCACTACAAAACATAACGTCAAACAAGTTCTTTTCCGGGGTCTCATGCACCTGAACAGGCTGCTCATCCTCAAGGGAAGGGAAACCTGGAGGGCACAGATGTGTTCCCTCTTCTGTCTCAAGTGCCTGCCAGAGCACTGCTTGCAGAACCACTGATCGACCGACAGGCAAGCCAGCCTCACCACCACCACCATCTGTGGTTAGATAGGAAAGAGCAACAGGCAGCACAATAAAGCCCTGCTTTATATACAATATTCTAAAATCCTAAAGGCGCTTAGAACAGTTAAAAAAAAAAA
Source organism: Lissotriton vulgaris (assembly GCF_964263255.1). Lineage (NCBI taxonomy): Eukaryota > Metazoa > Chordata > Amphibia > Caudata > Salamandridae > Lissotriton > Lissotriton vulgaris. The sequence continues at coordinate 49,703 of NW_028251741.1, read as the reverse complement.
GGTGTACGATGACATGCTAGGGCTTATTGGCATATACCGACTCCAAGAGTTGGTTCAGTGCGGCAGCCCTCGCGTCCCACTCTTGGGTCATGGTGTACCACCTCACAGGATACAGACAGCACTCTACCTACCATTCAAGGCCTTGATTTCACTTAGGAAATCTGAAGCAAAACAAGAAAAATACTGTTATGTGAACCCCTCCCCCCGCCAGCCTTCTAGTATTGCCCTCCCCGTACCCAGCCTTCCCCTCCCTCCCCCAAATAGAGGGTTCTTAGAACCCATTGGTTCATCATTCGTTGTGAAAATACCTTCCCTTCTGCATACTGCAGAAAAGAATCTGTCTACCAACCCGCCCCTCCCCAGTCCGACTCTCCACATTTACAAATCTGATTTAAAAAATATAAGCTAAAAAGATTTAGTTCCATATCTCATCTTTCAAGTGTTAAGAGTTGAGATGCTGAGCCTTCTTTACTGTGCCCCGGTCGTCTGAGGGTGTAGAGGGTGCTCCATCAGTTATTCGTTGTGGACATCCTCCTCCCCCTCATTACCAGCACTGGAGTCCCCCAACAGCACCCCAAGTTCAATCTTCTCAAGTCAATTTGCGGAAATATGCTGGTGATGGGAACTCTAAGTAGGCTGGGAAACAGGAAGTCTGTTATAGCAGGAGGGCGCAGAGAAGAGAAAACGGGGTAATACCCACTCCGCGGCCAACTCTTCAAGCAAGGCCCCACCTGTACCCAACCCAGGCGGGGTCACTAGCTGCTGGTCCTCTGCTGCTTTAGTATTGCGTATACGTCGTCTACTTGGCTTAGTCTCTCGAAAAAAGGAAGAAGGTCCAGAAGCTCCGTGTCGGACATGTCGTCGAACCAGGAGGCCACAGGCACCTATGGAACAGAGAAAGAGGCCATTAGAAGTCAGAGAATAGTTCATTTAGACAACACAAAACGTGGGCACTCAAAGCACGGAAATGGACCCCTGAGAAACGGAAGAATTGAGTGCCTCCATGTTTCCCAACATCTCCACCAGCGGTGCGGCAAAAAATTGTGACAGAGAGACTTTGTTTATAGAAGAGTGATCAGTATTGTGTGTGGTTTGTAGCAGGTGTGTTATTAGTGCTGGTGTTAGCTGTATGAGGATAGGAATTTTGCAGCTACTCTGTAATGTCCTCGTCCAGCAGGCTAAGAAAGCATTTTGATGGGTCTGCCTGCGTAGGTGGTGGAGACGATGTTTGGGAGTGAGTTGGTGTGCTGTGTTGTTTTTGTGGTGTAAACTTGTAGTGCAGTAGACATGGAGAAGCAACGTTGTGATGTGTGGCACATTGCTTAAAGTGTTGGCTTTTGTTTAGGGTGTAAGGTGTATGAGATAGGGGTGGTGGTGCAGCATGTGGGTCATGTTGCAAGGTTCTAAATTGCTCAATGGATGAGAGGCGGATAGAGGAGAGGTGCTGTGTTGCTCTATGTGTGAGGTGTGGTTGAAGAGAAAAAGCTTGGCATTTTAGTTTGTTCATTTGTGTAGTCTGAAAGGTGGGTGTATGATTGTATTTTGTGACCAAGTATTATGAGGTGTTGCACTTGAGAGATTTTGTTGTGCTGTTGTGCGTGTGATACATTTTGTTTCTGAGGAGTAGTGACAAGAGGTGCTGATGTATTTGTTTTCTGAGATGGATTTGTTTTTTCAGTATTTTTTGTGACAGGAAGTGGTAAGGTACAGGAGGTGATCTATATGTGAGTAGAGTATATTGTGTATAAGAGGGGATGAAGTAGAATTGACTGTTTGTCTTAGACTTTATTGTTGTAAGAGTTAATATGTGTGGTGATATGGAGTGTTGTGTTGTGTTATTGTAGTAGAAATAAGAGGAGGGTGTTGGTTAGACAAATGATGGAAGGCTGATAGGTTTATTAGTGATAAAAGGGGGTCTGTTGGGAGTAATTAAAGTGGGGAGTGTGTGTCTGGATGTGTTGTAGTTAAGTATGGTATGGATTTTGGTTGTGTAAGTGATGAGGGGATATGTTAGTATAGGATAAAGTTGTGTACTGTTTGTAGGTGATGGTGCAAATGTGTGGTAGCTGGGATAGAAGGGTATATAGATGTGGTTTGTGTTATTTTGTAGTGTGTGTGGTACATTGATTTGTGCATAGGGTTGGTTTGTAATAAATGTGTGGAGTACATTTGACCTGGGTGTGTTACTCTGGTCATGGGTGGGGTGTGTGCTGATGTATGGGAAAATGGGCAGCATTTCTGGCCCTAGTCCCAACCAGTCTCAAACAGGCAACTGCCCTTAGCCTCAAAGCCTAGGCAGAGACGCCCTAAACCCTGGCTTTTTATAGCCTAAGTAATCAGGTGACCCCTTCAGCCAATGGAAACCCTAGGCCTAACCAATCACATTAGCCCCAAACTCTAGAACCAACAGGAGACCAAGACCTTACAGCCAATTATAGCCCTAGTCCAAGCACTCCCATCAGGCACAAACCCTAATCCCTATGCCGAATAGAAAGCCTAACCCTAGCCCTAGTCCCAGCAACCAATCACACAGGAAATCCTAATCCCCATTTTCTATAGAAAGACTACCCCTAGTCCCACACCTAGCCCAGCAACCAATCACACAGGAAACCCTAATCCCTACTTCCAATAGAAAGACTAACCCTAGTCCCACACCTAGTCCAGCATCCAGTCACACGGGAAACCCAAATCTCTACTTCCAATAGAAAGCCTAACCCAAGCCTTAGTTCCAACCCTACATGAATTGAATCACTGACCCAGGAAGCAATCAGAACCCTCAAATACCCAACCAACAAGAACAATAACCCTAATCCAATAGAAAGAGCAGAGACAACCACCAATCAGTACACACATGTACCAACCAATAGCAGACTATACAAGCCCCCAGTGACCTCAGACAAGGTTTGCTTGCCAGGGAGTTGGAAGCTGCTCCTCTATTCAGAATCTCATTCGAGACAGACGGGCTCAATCCACACTTTGGACTCCTGCATGTAAGGGCCTCGCAAACTTTGCCCTCACACACTGTTTGTATAAAAACTTTACTCACTAGCCAAAAAACAAGTGCACAATCCCTACCAAACACAGCTTAAACAGCTCACAGCAGATCACTGCTGCCTCAGAGCACCCACTGTTCACTCCCTAATGTGGAAAATCTCTGTTGCTAGGGGAGGTGAAGGGGGGGTGAAGGTTTCAATCACTTTCTAACACAAAATAGGAGCTGGATTGCTTAACGTATAGGTCTGAGCACAGAGCAAGGGAGAAATTAGGAGGGGAAAACAGATAGTCGCTGGAATGAGATGGAAAAAACTACATATTTTGGTCAGCAAATCCCACAATTGAACAGGTTAAATGAAAACAGTCACAGGCAAGTAAAAACCATAAGTTTCAACACGAAACAGGTGAGAAATTATGCAATCAAGGGCAGGTTAAAACTATAATTTTTAAACTGGAACAACCACAAGCAAAACAGTAAAAACAAAATGCAATCACAGGTAAGGAAAAATCGTTTTTCCATTTTAGGAAAGGTACAGCACAAGTCAACTTCCTTTCCACCTCCTGGTCTTAGGTTCACTGCAATCTGGGGCACAGGGAAACTGCAGCTCACACAAAATGGAGGTGAATGTTTTGGAGGTTCACCCAGCAACCCTTAAGGGGCCTGGGCAGGTGTGAGAGGAGGGCTCAGGGTTGAATGGGAGCCAATCCGCAAGCTTAAATTTGCTAGGTAGTGGGGCTGCTCCTGTAATCAGAATCTCCTAGGAGACAGACCGGCTCAATCCACACTTTGCAGGTTCGGGCCTTACAAACTTTGTCCTCTAACAATACTGTTTGTACAAAAACTTTACTCACTAGCCAAAAAAACAAGTCCACCACCCCTACAAAACACAGCTTAAACAGCTCACAGCAGATTACTGCTGTCTCAGGCACCCTCTGTTCACTCAGAGTATTATTCCCCTTATTCTTGCATATAAATGTCAGTAGCACACTACAAAAAAAAAAAGCAAAAGCTTTTAATGAAAAAAAAACACAATTTTATCAATGATTGAGAGTAAAAAAGACAAAGTGAGCAAAAGTTGGATTTGTTACTTTAGAGTGAGTCATTTAATGCATTGCATTGCATTACCGCCCCATCAGTTTGAAGAAGGGTGGGAGTAGGAATAACGTCAAAAGAAAGAGTACTGCAAAATGTGGACCATCACACCAAAAGTCTAAACAGAACAAGCATTTGCATTGCAATCGGTCTTGCATTTGTTAATGCTAGAGCTGTTGGCATTGAAAATAATGTTTTTTACTTTTGTTTTTTTATTTGCAGTAGTTATTTTATTTGCATAGCACTACTGCCAATAGTATAAAAAAACAAAAGTAAAAAACATTGCGATTTTCAACTGCAACAGCTCTAATTTTAACAAATTTGAGACCCATTGCATTGTTAAATGCAATTGGACTCATGTGTTTGAGTGGGAGTTATTGGCATTATAAATGATAATTTTTTTTACAGGGTGCAGTACCATATGCTGGTCAAAAGAGGTCCCATGGGGCCACTTCTGGCCACATACGGTACTGCACCCTGCAAAAGATATGGTAAATCCACCCAACCCATAATGCACCGACAGTACCACAAGTACATTCAAATAGCTATGCCCATATATAGAATTTGTAGCATTGAAATGTGACAAAAGAATTATTACATTCATTACAGATTAGGTTGTACTCTGTGTGGAGCTGATGAAGGGACATTTTTAGACAGTCTCATTTAAATTAGATGTTCTAGTGAGTGAAGTAACCACTGCCAGTCTAGCTTAAGACCAAGGGGCACATGCATCAATATTGCATTTTGCGATGTCTTAGTTGCGAAAAATAAGGAATCACAATTAAGGAATTGCAAACTGCAATGCATCAAGAAATCGCTATAAAAATAGCGATTTCTTAAAATTCCTTAATTGCGATTCTCTAATTGAGAATCGCAATTAAGGAATACCTCCCCCTCCATTCCAATGGGCCTATAGTCCCATAGGAATGAATGGAAAGACATTCTTAATTTGCAATTCACCATTAGAAATTCGCAAATTAGGAATGCAATTTCAAGGGTGCAGGGGTGTCCAAAGGACACCCTGTTGCACCCCTGAAATCTGCTTAGAAGTAAATTTTGCACACTCACATGCCCCAAGGGCATGCGTGTGTGTAAAATGGAACTTTGAAAAATGCAACTTAGTGCATTTTTCAAAGTTTTTTAGCAAATTACCATGAAGGTCAACTTCATGGTAATTTGTTCCCCTTATTTGTGAATTCGCAAATTTTTAGAGTTTGATGCATTGCATTTAAGGAATCTCCATTTGAGATTCCTTAAATGCAATGGCAATTTAAGAAATCGCAATCTTGCGATTTCTTAACTTTCGAAAATTACAAAAATTTTAATGCATCCCAAAAATGGGAATTGCATTCGCGAACGGCCGAATTTTGCGATTCGCACCATTTGCGAATGCAATTTCCTTTGATGCATGTGCCCCCAAGTGTGTTCCCTGCCTGAAGCCTTTTAAGAAAATAGTGCCTTGAGGCTATAATTAAAACTGAGGGAGTAACACCACATGTACCAGTGGGTGTCTTCATTAGAGGTTGCTAGAAGAGATCAGGCGGTACTAAGGAGGGACTATTAGCCTATTGACCAATGAAAAGCCACCATTTACAAAGGACAGGGACAGGAGGCAATTAAACAGATGGGCGGAAAGTGGGCGGAGCTTTATGCACATACCCTGAATATAGCATGTCTTGAAGAGACAGTGCAATCACGGCCTAGGTGAGACCCAACAATGGGTAGTAGAAGTAAGAAAAGGTGACACTGTGCAGAACAATATATGAAACTAGAAAAAGTAGGACTGCCTGCAAAAAATGGAACGATTATCTGGAAAGGAGTGCCCTGCGACAAGTCATCCATTACGGACCAGCTGCAAAATATTCACGACTAATGCAACTGCTGATTTATTACTGAAGGTGGTGCATTTTCTATATATCAATCTTTATTCTAAGAGCACAGTTCCTAATGGTTTTCTTTTCAACAGCATTCAAACACCTACCACTTTCTGCGGGAAGGAGAGAGGTGGAACTTCTGTCCCATGATGGAGCTATACAGATCCTTCTGCCCTATGATGTTGAGAAGCAGATCCTCCTGATCTATGATGGTGACAGGGAGATCCTCCTGACCTATGCTGGCGAGAGGCAGATCCTCCTGACCTATGCTGGCGTGAGGCAGATTCTCCTGACCTATGATGTTGAGAAGCTGTTCCTTCTGACCTAAGATGGTGAGGGGCAGATCCTCCTGACCCATGATGGGGGAAACATCTTTTACAACGCAGTGTTTACACCGCGCTACCTTTACGACGCAGCCATTACAACACAAGTCGTTACTACGACTTGCGCTGGAGGGCGCTCTTGCTTAAGGAATAGTTTGATTTTCTATTCCAACATCTTCCCTACTGTTACGTGGGCTGGAGTTGGAATAGAAAATTAAATTAATCCACAATCCAGCGCCCTCCAACGTAAGTCGTTGTAATGGCTGCGTCGTAAAGTACCGTGATCAAAATGATCGCGTTGTACTGACGTACATCCCATGATGGGGAGAGGCAGATCCTCCTGACCCATGATGGTGAGAGGCAGTTCCTCCTGACCTATGATGTTCTTTTGAATGCCGTGGATACAACTTGCGGTATCGAGCTCTCGACCGGACTTGTATTTTGCCGATTGATTGGGCACACACGTGGGTGCTATTTATACGCCACACGTGGAATATATCAATTTCTGGACACTTTTGATGCTTTTTGAAAATTACCTTTTTTAAAAGCTGGATTAATTGCGACAGCCATCAACATTTGTGATTGGCCAGTCTTGTATAAAGCAATATATCGCTCAAGCCTATCTCAAGTCCTGATGATGACCGTATAGTAACCCAGCGGTTGAAACGCCGTCGACGCTTTTTGTGGGCAACATTTTTTTAAAAGGACACATTATTTTGTCTTTGTTGTTCTTCTGCACATGTAATGTCTGTTTGATAGCCACTTGTTTGGTTTGTGAAATTGTTTGTTTTCTGTTGACCAACATTTTGTCTTGAGCGTAATGATTCTCTTTTTGAACTTTTAACACATATAATAAATTATAACTGTCTTTTGAATTGTTTACGAATACGCAGGCTTCTTCCTTTTGCTTTTCTGTTTTCATTGTTTGTATGAAGTTGGAATATCTCTTTAATTTCTAGCTGAACCTCTGTTAGGTGTTTTAATCGACTGTCCCTGGTTCAGGGTTGTTGGACAGCCCCTGTAGTCTGTTAATGATGTTGAGAGGCAGATCCTTCTGACCAATGATGGTGAGAGGCAGATCCTCCAGACCCAGGATGGTGAGAGGCAGATCCTCATGACCCATGATGGTGCGAGAGGCAGATCCTCCTGACCTATGATGGTGAGAGGCAGATCCTCCTGACCTATGATGGTGAGAGGCAGATCCTCCTGACCTATGATGGCGAGAGGCAGATCCTCCAGAACTATGATGAGGACAGGCAGGTGACTTCCGATAAGATGTGACTATTGGGTGAGTTGGAGGAGACCAGGTTTTGCTATCCATAGGAGATACATTTACATAGAATGATGGCAAATGGGAATCCTTTAACCCCTTCAGCGCTGATGACAAGGCCAGCTCGTCATGGGTGTTACCTGCCCTGCGCTTATGACGAGCTGGCCTTGTCATGAACAATGGGGATACTCAATGGGCAGCACACAGCGGGAAAACCCCTAGCAGCCAAGGTGTTAAATAATCTGGGATCATAATTCAAAAAATCTGGGATGGCCTAGGAATCTAAAGGGCCCCTTGCTTCACAGCGTTAGGAGTGTAAACATCAGGCATTAATTCAGTGTCACAAGACATAGTAAGACTTTCCCCACCCCCAGGCAGAAATAAACACATTTATGATAATTTCTGCCCTGAGTTTCCAGCACCTAAAAGGAAATCTGGGGGAAGTTGTATCTGAACTGCTTCCACACACTGACCCTTGGGCCACTTACTCCCCAATGTATTCCAGATGTTGTCTCCAAGCCAGCAATTCCAGATCGAGTCTTCTCTGTGGATTTACCATTTGCCAAGAGAGTTCTCGATTAGATACAGCAATGGCCGATGCCATTAGTACATCCTGGTCATTGCAGGAGGCTGTTTTTCTGGATACGGGAGGATGCCAATCACTCACTGCAACACGGTCCTTGTCTCACCAATTAACACTCTGTGGGTTCCCCTAGCAAATCAACTCCAAGTAGGTGTTTTACATTTTTCTGTTGCTAGAATACAACATTAAACTACTCTATGCTTCCATTACTCACAATAACTAAATAGTCATGTATTTTGGTGACTTTTTGGTGACTTTTTAGAGAAAAACTCCTGACCTTTAAAAACACTTTCAGTGGAGTGCATGTCAGTGGCCTCTGGTCAACTTCATTTAAAATGTTATTTCATGTTGTTGGTTTGCTCAAATCAATGTTTTTTACTTCACTTTTCAAAATGGTGCTGCAGTTGTTTCGGGTCACCAGTGCTGTGAGCGATTATTACCCAACATCGAATTTGACAGCCCAACAAAACGCTTCTGTTCCACACACATTCTAGTCACCATTTCTTTATATTGAGCAAGTGTGCAGCCCTCCCTTCACCATGCAGCAATGAATATACATCGAACAGATCTTGAGGCTGAGAAAAAGAAGGACCCATAGTGATGCCCATTATAGCTGCACAGAGTGGGAGTGGAGGAAGTTATTGGCAGGTGTTTGTCATTTTACAAGTTTTCCTATGCGTCCTCACAACAAAAACTGAAAACAAGTCATCAGTGATGGTTAGCAGACACAATAATGACTGGGGCAGTGAAGACCAATACAGAGAACAGACTGTACCACACTCATACCCACCCAGGAGTCTTGTATAGGATTCACTGGCAATGTCCTTCACTGGGTCTCCTCCCATCTTTCCATCCAACACTGCTTTGTTCACATGGGCACCTCCAGGTCCCAAAATATCTCCCATCACCTGTGGAGCCCCTCCCAGGGTTCCACACCGCCCCCAATCATCTTCAATCTCTACATGAAGCTGCCTGGTTCTCTTCTCACAGATAACATTGAGGTTCACCGCTATGCTGATGATACACAACTCTACCTGAATGTCTCCTCTACTTCTGGCATCCAACACCCACAAACACTACCAGCACACCATCTAGACTTGGATGTCCACACTGATCCGACGCTCAACCAATTCAATTATCTTCCAAGAAAAACAAACAGCACAAACCTGGCTTAATGACTTGAAACCTGATGGCTTTGATCCCAACTTGTAGTGAATGCAAAGTCACTTGGATTCACTCTGGACACCAACTACATCCTCAAAGAAGACTTTGCCAAAATCACAAAGATGGCGTGGTACCAGCTTTCTCTTCAAAAGGAAATAAAACAGACTTCCAGAAAGCAAATTCAGAACTGCTGCTCATGGTCTGGTACTCTCGCCTCTGGACGGTGGTGATGCCCTACTTAACACTGACACCCTTCAAGAGCATCCTATATGCGGCAGCTCTTCTCCTCCAAGGCCTGAAGAAATATGACCATATCATCCCATTTCTTGATGAAACTTCTTAAGTTTTTGCAGCCCATACCAGCTTTAAAACCAGCTGAATCATATACATAGCCACGACAACCAGCACCCCTGCTCATTTTGCAGACAAGCTCACCACGTCTTTTAGTTCTCAGCATACCCACAGCAAGGACACTATCAGACTGCACACTATGAAGTGTAAAAAAAAAAAAAAAAAAAAAAAAAAAAAGTAAAAAACACAAGGCTGCAGGCCTTTTTCTACATATGCACCAAGAATCTGAAACATCCCCCTATCACCTCCTTCAAAGGGGAACACAAGCAACCCCAGACCAGTTACAGCCGTGTTGGGTGTCATCTGGGAGGTTGTGGTTTCCCTCCTGCAGTGCATGCATTTTGCTAGACCGATGCTCCGATACGTACAGCATTATCAGGGTGGAAGATATAGGAGGCAGGCGAGTTGTCGATGATGATCAGCTTATTTAAATCTCGCCCCAGCCGGCTCAGGTCCTTAACATAGTTCCCTCGGTGGAAGACGCAGGATTCCCGGAAGAGCCGAGAGCGGAAAGCACCCCACTTGTCCAGCAGGTCGGCCACTGGGTCGGCATACTACACAAACAAAATAGAGAAATAATTGAAAGAGGTCTCCAGATTTTGCCTTTTCATGAGTTAGACATGAAAACAATATGCATCGCAATACTACTTCAAGCAGGTTCTGTCATTTACAACCACACGCATTTCGATTCATGTCTCGCGGAATACAAATATCTGGAAATAGACGGTTTATGAGTACATATGTATACTGAAAACTAATGCACCTGAGGCTACAACAGCCTTTGTTATACCCTAACATGACTGAAGGAGGTTTTGTCTCAAAGATCTTATTCCCTCACAGGCTCTTATTCCCTCACGTCATCTCCAAATTACTGACCTTAATGTGCAACTCTTTCCCCACCCCCTTACTGGCACAGATAAATCCAACCTTCTCTTAACTCGGACCAACTCCTCTAGCTCCTACAGAATCGAATCATTGCAGCACTCGGGGCCCGATGTAGGTAAATCTACATTTACCACTTCATAAATACCGAATCATACCGAATCGGTATTTATGAAGTGGTAAAATAGAGGGGGGGGAGATGTAGGTATTTCAGATTCGGTAAATACCGAATCTGTAAGATTCGGTATATACCGATTCTGTAAATACCGATTCGGTATCCCCCATTGCTTCCTATGGGCCTTGAAGCCCATAGGAATCAATGGGCATTACCGAATCCTTAATTACCGATTCGGTAATTACCGATTTGTGCAAGGGTGCAGGGGGTGTCACTTTGACACCCTCCAGCACCCCAAAAAAAGGCATGTGAGCCATGTGGCACACAGACATGCCTTTAGGGCATGTCTGTCTGTCACATGGCTGGGTGTGCATGCACACATGTGCATGCACACCTGGATTCGGTATTTTAACACCCAATTGGATTGGGTGTTAAAATACCGAATCTGAAGGGCCTGTGGGACTGAAAGTAGTCCCACCTACATCCCAAATTTAAAAAAAAAAAAAAAAAAAAAACGGTAAAATTACCGATTCGGTATTTTTGCGATTCGGTAATTTTACCGAATCGGTTAAATACCGAATCGGACAAAAAAAGGTCCCCTACATCTCAGTAGGCCAAATACCGGTCGGAAACGGCCGAAATCGGCCGTTTCCGACCGGTATTTGGTACCTACATCGGGCCCTATATGTTTTTGATTGGCTCACAAATTCTTAAGTGGTATGGACTGGGCAAAACCTGCCTTAGACTTTACACATAATATAAGCAGCACATGGGTGCGAACTGTTTTTTGCACACTGAAGAAAGCATTCACGGAGTGGTCAGCACACCAACTAAGTAACACTGGGTCAAGGAAACAGCAACTCACATTTATACAAATACCACAGAACCTGAACTAAAAAAAAATTCTCTTTCGGCCAGTTCACAACGGTTACATTTTTACAATTTTACTATGCTTTTAGGTATTGATTATTTAACAAGACTTTGATACAGGAGCTCGGGAGACAAGGTATCATCTTATTTTGTTCTGCTTCCAAAGGAGAACCAAAACTGGCTTTGTTTCAGAAGCGGTCAGAGAACAGGAAGAGGACACGCGCCTCCAAACTTCAGACTGTGCTGCATTTACCTCCTGCTCCTCCGGCACTGAAAAAACACAGAACATACAGGAGTCACAACCCCATAGTCCGATGACAAAGTGTTGTCTTGTGATGGACTCGGATTGTTTCGTGGACAGTGCAAACACTGAAGCTTCCGGAGACACTCATACGCAAGTAAGTCGAAAAACAAAAACGGACTTAAAAGTACTAAGATATCTTGGAACAAAGGATCCTTGTCTAGGGTAACACAAATAGAAATGGAAATTGAAGAGAAAGAAAGAACAGACAGAAACAATGCTCTGAACTTCCTTTAATAAAGTCCCACTTCATGTGCCTTGATGGAAGGGAGTGCTTTTGACAGCATTTAAAGAGGGTACATAGTTCAGTGGCTGCAAGCACCACCTTCTGCACATCCAGAGACTCAGAGTAAAAGGAGAGTTTAAGTTATTTTGATGTCTCTGGTTACACCCTGTAAATTCAGAGGTCTTTGTTTGTAGGGTTGATACAGTAGGAGATAACACAAGGGATGACCTGTATGCGTGAAATAATTGTAACAAAGGAGGGAGGAGAGAAAAGTGGATACAGTCTCCCCAGTTATGTTTCATAAACAAAGTGGAATTTAATTGGATGGTGGTGTTGATCCCTACTGTGGTGGGGAACACTCAGTGTTGTTAAAATACCCCTCACACACCAACAGGCCCCTTGGTGTCGTGCTTCATCATCGGGGTCATCGCACCCCTCTCCGGGATGCGGCGTACTGCACGACTACGTGGGAGCACTATTATTGGACTATGTGTGGGTGTTTGTGGGGAATTGAATGTACGTGAGTGGTGGGTTAAGTGATGATTCAAAAATTAGAACATTAGAAGAAAATTACAATGTTTGTGTCTATAGGCCGACTAGGAGGAAAAAATTAAAGAAAGAAAAACAAGTTATAGACTCAATTGCACCAAAGCATGTGGTGAATAGAAAGGTATGTGACAATAAATACACTATGTCACTATAAATACACCCCAAAGCCTGATACCATGAGTCAAACAATGAAAGTGCTCAGGAACTAGGCTTACAAAAATGTAAAGGAATAGGACAGAAACAACAAAATATGAACCTGTGCCGATGTGTAACCTCAAAGGGCTATGGAGGGAAGTCCTAAATCTCATAGTTTGGAATATGAAGGTGCCTGCAATGAGTAAAAAAACATGACGCTTTAATAGAATGCAATTGCACAGTCATGAAAGCCCTGCCGTGAAATGAACACACCAAGCCTTTTGAAATGATGCAAGTAGGCTGGGATATTACCTCTGTGGGCCCGACCCACAGTCACAAGATGGCTAGATGGATGCGTGTCCAAGGATGGATAAGACAAAACGTCTGTAAAACAACCAAGCCGTGAATGTATGTACATATATGAACGCAAATGAGGAGGCGTACATGGCCTCGGGATACCCAGCAGAAACACAATGGTGTGACCATGGCTGCTTTTAAGATATGTGGGGCCAAAATAAAGGAGACAATCATATATCGACTCACCGACTGGGCATAAGTCGGAGGATGCACGTGCTAATGCCACAAGTGTTAAACGGCAAGCAATGGTAAAGACCTATATCTGCAAAGGGGGATGTAAAAAGTCTGATTTAGCGTCCATCTATGTAGAACTAAAGACGAACGTATATGCCACACAGCGGGGGGAGAATTATTATAATATATATTTTTTTCCACTTGTCAGGGTGTCATTTCTGGTTCAGATACATCAATCGTCACCTTCCACAACACCCTTTTTATGAATTTCTGTAGGTGATGACTAGCAGGTGAGAGGATCACGTGAGCTGGGCAGCCAGACGCCATCTCACATGGAGAAGACGCTGGACCAATGCCGGGTAAAAAGCTGCAAAAAAACAGCACGTATAGTTGACGTGATGACATAAGGGTAAATTCTAACAGAAACAGTGCCTACAACGGCAGCCATGATGTAATGTGTAAATGAGTGTACGAAGAGAAGCAAAATGTAAAATGGCATAACCTGTACCATTGGGGTTAAGCAAATTGTGGCAAAAATGATAAAGACTTTGAGAAGGCATTACAATGAATACAGAAAAGGGGCCGCAAGAGCATATTTAAATATGCACAAAGAGAAAAGCCCCAGAGAACGGACAGTAGTGCAACCATATAACTGTTAAGCCAGGCACTGGAATAGTAGAATTCTATGAAGAAAGGATAAGGAAAAACCTGGGATGTTGAAGAAATATAGCCTACATTGGAACAGGTTACTAATCTGAGAGAATACCTAGTACAATCAATGGAGGGGCATGACTCTGAAACTGCATGGGGAAAAAGAAAAAGAATATGCATGTTTATGAATAGATGAAAGAAATTAACCTGTATTATAACCTTTTGCTTGTTCCCCAGTGATTTCCTGGTTCAATCCATGTGGAACGTTTCTAAAGTTAAAATGAAGTATACTTCTCTCCGTTTGTGAACTACATCAACGTTGCAGCCTGGTTTGTTGTCAATTTTCTCTACGATGAGCCAGTCAATATCTTCAGGTTTATGTCCCAACTCTAGGTAGTATTTTACAAAGAGGGAGGGGGAGAATATTTAAGTATGATTTGCAGAGCGATGCTCAATAAGACTTGTTGCTGGAGAGCGAGATGATTCACCTACAAACACAAGCTTGCATGGGCGAACTAAAAGGTAGATAGGTAGATGATATTTTTTGTTTTGCGACTCGTGAATGTCTTTAGTGTTACAGTATATTTGCTGTTTTCAAAAGCTTTAGTCACTATTGCAGTATCACATGCTTTGCATTGAGGCATTTACGGTTGCCCGCAATAGGCCTTTGTCCGTCAGTGTTTTTTTGCATGAAGGGTGCGTTAGTTTTTAAGCAAGAGTGGACCACGTGGTCCTTGCGATCTAGTTAAGCCTATGGGCAAACATAGGGTGAGGTATAGTCTGATTTTGTCATTTACCTGTATTTAAAGTGTGCGTATTCACACATATGATCTGGCGTATCTGGTCATTGAGAGTAGAATGTCTCGTGACACACAAGTTTGGGTTCCCCCCTTATGTTTTTGATTATTAAGGCCGTTTGTAGGCCTTGTGTACTAATCTCTTAGAGTATCCCCCTACGATATATTTTGTTTTCATCATGGTGGATTAAAAGTCATAGTTTCTACGATTAGTGCAATTCCACCGCAGGCGGAGGAATTGTCCCAGAGGGATACCTTCTGTTTGTGTTCTGGGATGATAGCTGCTGAAATGCAACAAAGTGTTCCTGGCGGATGGTCTTGCATACAGATCTACTTCCAACTAGTGTTTGCGATGTCGGATTTGAATATCCAGGGATTCAACCATCTGATGACCAATGTGGGCAGTAAATTTCACAACGATTGATTCAATTAAGGAATTCAGTCAAAGTTTCTGGTTCACTGCACCAAATGAAGATGATGTCATTGATCAATGGGTGACTGATTCAAATAAAGGAGGCACCTCATTGGGGATGAATCTCTGTTCGGATTTAGCCAGATTGATGTTCGCTACAGTGGGGGTACAGGATGAATCTATGAAGCTCCTTTGATTTGTCTGTAAAGGCGACCATGACATTCAAAAGTGTTTTCTTCTAGCACCACACTTAAGATGTCTAGGATGAAGGTGGGGGAGCAAACTATATGGTATTCCTCAATATACCAATCTACTGCTTCTAAAGCTTCTTTTTGTGGGATACTGCTGTATAGAGATTCTAGGTCAAGGGTGACAAGAATATCTCTATAAGCATTAAAGGAGAGACCTTCACGGTCTTGGTCATGTCTCTGGTATCTTTGACGCTAGTTACAATTTTTGGAACAGTTGGACGCAAGACTAAATTTACGTATTTTGACATAGGCTCAGTGATTGAGCCTATGGTAGTGACAATTAGTCCGTACGGGGGGTGAGAGGGGTCTGTACTGTTCGAGTGCATTTTGGGTACTTCATAGATGCTAGCCATGCGGGGGGCTAATGTTAAGATAATCATACTCCTTTTGACAGATGGCACCCTTATCTAGAGTCTTTTTAATGAGGGAGTGGATATATTTTTTTTCACTTTACCAGTAGGATCACTCGGGACTGGTAAATAATGTTCCTGGTTGTTTAGAAGAGCACCCTGAAAAGTGAGCACGGTTTGCGTTGTTCTCACTAACTCTCCAATGCCCAAGCGAAGCCTTACTATTAGAAAGAACCTTCCAGATACAACAAATGCATGAGATGTATCACTTTCAAGGGGCTCTCAGGAACCTGTGTCACCATGCCCCAAACACAAAAATCCAACACACCAAATGAGCAAGAACATGCAACTAACAGCTCGCTGCCCCAGTCGGCTACTGAGGGATTCCCACCAGCGCCTAATAACCAGCCAACCAAGCATCTTATTCAAGGTTCTTTGAGAAGGTAAACAAATTATCAACTACAACAGATTACGTTAAGCAGACAACTCAGCACCCTCCTGCCCACAACTCACACCTCATACAACCATACCCCACAGAACGTGTTAGATAAACTATATCATACTCACAAATGGCCGCAAAGCTATAGAAGTGCACAAGTCCAATAACTCTTACACTTCTGGCATGCAATAAACAACTGTACTGTATTTGAACTGCAGCAAGTTTAATAGGTACCTTCAAGGCACTAGCACAGGCGAATCTACTGCTTAGTTGGAGCTCACTGGCAGCAGAGCAAGCAGGAATGATCTTTAAATAGGGCACATATAGAACACGGCGCACTCAGCGATTGGATACTGCACTCCATTTGCAGCATGGGAATTGCAGTTTTGTGTTGACATTTCAACAATAATGCCAATATAAAAACTACTAATATACTGGTAAAGAAAGTTAGTATAGTATCTAAACATTTTTTTTTTTTTAAACATGATTTTTAAGCCGGTGGCCATATCTCCAGTCACACATTGTTTTCAATCAATTAACCAGAGGATTTCTATAGCACTACTTGCCACCCATGAGGGAATCCAGGCGCAGCTGTCGCTGCTATGTGCCTCTCAGGATGTACTTCATGCTAGAGAGCAGCTACTCTCTGCTGAGTCAGACAGCACACTGGAAATCTCCACAACAACGGTGTCAGAAGGCAGTGTCCCCAGAGTGTCCCTCTGTCTCACCTTTGCCAGGCTGGCCGTGAACAGCACGCACTCGAACAGCTCGCCCATCCGCAGCAAGAACTGGTCCACGTGCGGCCGCTTCAACACGTACACCTGGAGCAAAGACAAAGACAATCTTAAGGGGTCATAGTGTGCAGGAGAACAACACTTCTGTGACTGGTTTCTACCGTGGACATTCGATGACCCAGGAGAAAGATGACCATTTCACCAATATAGTAATTGTACTCCGGTGTTAGTAAAGTAGGACTGTATATGTGCACTGGTGCATTCCTGCAGATCCATATCATGTGCTTAGGTACATGCTGTTGCTTTACAAGTGAACAGAGGTTTTTCAGATGGGCATGTAGGCATGCACTTGTAACTGTGTAAATGAGTAGAGATGGGAGTGTAGGACATGTAATGATAGTTCGATACGGAAGGGCATAGATAGTGCAAGAGCAACGTGCTCGTATTGGCTTGAGAATACTGTGTGCGCGCACATTTGTGCATTTCATGTAGGTTTGCTGGAATGAAAGGTACACAGTGTTTATGGGAGTGTGTTAGAATGTACAAGTAGATATGGGTGAAGGACAGAGGGGAGAAAGGAGAGAGGAGAGGGGATGGGGGAGAGGGGAGAGTTGCAATGTTACCTTCCACGCTGTACCTGCCGTGTAACATAACGTGCATTTGTAAAGCACACGTTCACCACAAAGGGTATCTTGGCGCTGCATAACAGACATGTATTGTTACCCAACTTAATGGTACTCATTTTTTCGACCTCAGAAGGATGAAAGGCTAAATGGACCCGTGACGATAATGGCAATCACAGGCCCATACAGTGGGAGCAGTAGTTCAGTAAGGCACCAGACCCGGTGTATGTGAAGGAAGCTTGCACTTCTCCTACTGAAACAGCTCTTTGTGATGAAAGCCAGGCCTTCACCCATACGGAACCGATTTTGTGTGAAAAGGAAAAAGCACTGCTAGTGCTGGATTGGTGCAAGAGGATGAGTTTCTGTTCCTTACACTGATCTTGATTGTACTGTGCATGTTCTGTGTGATAGTGAAGCTTGCTCAGGTGATTCCTGCGGTGTACTTGTGCTACTTAGGACAGAAGCGTTGACAAATGTTGCCTGTGCTGTACATCACTGCTGTTTGTTCTGTGTGAGTTTGCACTGAAACTGTATCTCTTTAGAATGCAAAGGGACCTTGACTCGGTGCTGTATCTGCCGTTTCTATAAAGGAACCTCTACAGTCATTTCCTAAAGGGATTTTGTGATGAGTATGACGGAAACTTGCGGTGCAATCTGGTTTCCCATACTATATTGTGTTTTGTGTGTGAGGAGTGTTTGCATTATTACTGTCCTGGAAAGGGGTGGGGGAGGTGGGGGGGCTTCAAGACTTATTTTGTATGTGGATGAAGCTTGCGCTGCCTGAAGTTGACTTTCATTATCTGAAGAGGATTCTGGTCACCAGTAGAACTCAGGAGGCAGTGTTAGTATACAGGGTG
The DNA here is from genome assembly GCF_964263255.1 of Lissotriton vulgaris. Lineage (NCBI taxonomy): Eukaryota > Metazoa > Chordata > Amphibia > Caudata > Salamandridae > Lissotriton > Lissotriton vulgaris. The sequence goes on along the minus strand of NW_028251741.1, from coordinate 31,328 downwards.
AAGCCTTAAGACCGACTGAGCCACTTCTCGATGGGTGGTGGCACGAATGGGTCATTGCGGACCGTGGCAGGCGCTGGTTGTAGATCTGAAGCTTGGCACCAGCTCCAGCACCAAATAATCGAGAATAGGTCAGCTTAAGAGACCACGGCCTATCCTGGATTACTTGAAGCCAGCTCTGGCCACATAACTGGACGCCTCTTCATATTCAAGAAGTTTGGCACCTCCTTGGGAAACTTGACACGGTTTCATCTCGGGAAAAGTTGGTGAGGTCTTCTTTAAAGGGCTCCTCTTCAGCTCCCGAAGCTTGACACCTTTCTCCTCACTTGGCACTGCCGCCTCATCTTCATATTCAGAGCCTGGCATGGTACCCACACACCAGCAGCCACCAGTAGGAATACTCTATATGACTCAAAAGGGACAAACAAACCAGTCTCCATCTCAGAGACAGAATTATTTCCTTCAGAAAAGTTAAATATTCTACAATATAGAAAACCAATCAAGAATACAAAAGACCCGGTCAAGATTATACAAGACTCATTCACTCTGAAGAGCAATCAGGCCCCTACTTATACCAAGACAACAAACTAAGAAAAGGTGACAAACACTCCACTGTCAGAAAGAATAGGTCTAGAAAAAAAAAAGACACTTCATCCCTCACTGTAGATATCACAAATGAGGACAACCACTTTAACACTTTAGACCAGAATTGCATCAGATGATGAAGGAGAAATCTGAGAAGACGAGAGGGTGTAAGCCCGCTGCTGCAATTCACACACTCTATGGACTCCACTTGCATACAAATGCTGGCAGGCCTCGAACCTTTAATCGAATATATAATACATGATGTTGGAAAGTTTCTTAACTGCAATATTATATGTGTAACTGGCGTATTTCGTGGTTGTGAATGGTTTCTGTATACTCCAGTCATGGAGAGGTAGGACTCGGAATGGTCTGAGAATATTTACAAATATCCCGAGGGCATCAATGACCTGGGACTCTGGCATTAGATCTAAATGATATGAACACAACTGGATTGCTCTCGGCTTCCAGGCTACTCTCATTCTTTGTCATATCGTCCTATCTGGTAAAAAACTATTATATCCTTAAAACTAGTCCTTTCTGCACAGGGCAGCTGGATGGACTACATGCCATTTGAGAAGAGATGCCAAGCTGCAAAACTGCTGTTACAGGCAAGTAACTTAATTTAGGCAGTGTCTATCTTTTATGGATTCCCAGACAATTCACTGAGTAACACATAATATCCACCAAGGAACGGAAATACAGGCAAACGTTGGATAACTTTAAAAGGCCTTTGGGCTGCTTGGCCTACCCGAGTATCTCATTAAATGATAGACTTTCATCTGAACAGTGGAACTACCTCAAATGCTGGATTTTCCATTTAAATGCAGATATAAATCCTTTTTGCAAGAGATTGATTTAGGGACTAACGTTGTGACAGATTACAGAATGCCCTTGTATGAAAACTACACCCAATTTTAACCCTTTCCCAACCTTAGAAACAGGTTCTTTAAGTCTGAATAGGTATTATTTTGTTCAATGTGGGTACAGTCTTGAAGCAGAAATGGGTTAAACAGATTTAAGAGGTCCCCAAGTGCGAATGGTCTGAAGTAAATGAAAAAATAGACAGCAAAATGCAGCAGAAAGGAGCAACAATGATAAAGAATGGAAAAAACCTAAAGAAGAACTAGAACTTCAGGTCTTGAAACTTACTTCACGGAGTTTAGTCGACATTAAACTTCCCCTCCTAATTTCTATCAATCATTTTCCGCAGCAGCACTTTTGCATCAAATCTCGTTTCCAGGCTACATGTCCTGAGCTCTATCCATCTCCATATGAGAGGCCCGGTGTTTGAGCCAATATGTATCAGCCTGATAAAAACCAACTCCGCTGGGTGGAATTTATTGCATCCGATAAGTAACTGCCGTTTACGAGTTTGTCGACAATAATGGTGACTAAGAGTCCCAGTTTGGTGCTTTTTCCACTAAACTCCACGTACTAGCAATTATGGGTATCACACCCTACCAAAAACATGTTGAAAGGTTCAACCTGCCTAAATGTGTTGGGGAAAAATTGCTCCCAATTGAGATATATGTGGTAACTGGAGTTACTGCACGTTGCAATTGACCGAGCCACTTGCGGTGAGAGCCTCAATCTTAAAGTAGAAGCTGCCACTGCCAGTTGATCATCATGAGATCTGTCGCCAGGACGAGTCGTGGTGCAGAGAAGTTGTAAGAGGTCTACCGCTCTTTCTGAATGGCACTATTACTGGTCAAGCACATTTATGAGAATGAATGACAGAGCATCTTCTTATTGCTGGGAGTTATTTCGGAGGGTTATGTCCCAGTTATTTCCTATGGATGATTGGTCTCTTGCCAAATGCTTAACAGGGGCACCTGAAGCTATACAAATGAGAAGAGCTCAGTCTGCTCATGGGTGAAATGTTCTTAAAAGAGGAGGTGTTAGTGTGCAAACACTGTGGTCTTCTGTTGTCATTCTCTGATGTAGCATCTTCAGGTGTGTTTGACCCCTTCGCTGCTGATGACGAGCTCAGCTCGTCATCAGCCACGGGTGGCGTGTCCTGATGACGAGCTGAGCTCGTCATGTAACACGGTAAAGTGAAAAAAGCCGCACAGCCGCACAGCGCAAAAATCGCCGCAGCAGTGATGAAGGAAGATACCACCTTTTTCTGGGATTTTTAGCAAATTTATAGCGCCAAGACACCCACGGGTATACGCCGCGCTTTATAAATTTTTAAAATAAATAAAATAAATGCAGTTAAGCATCCTTTGCAATTCATTTTCTTGAAATTGGTCACTCGAAGGCACAATGATGCCAAGAGCAAAAAAAGTGATAGATTCACAGACTTTAATATTAACTACTCATCCCTAGTTTGGTGGTCTTGCCCAAAATGAAGGAGTCCAGTTCAATCTTCTAAGCTATGTATAAAAACAATGGAATGGAATGCTACCAAGAGGAATGATCAGTGGTTAAGACAAATTGAAACATTTCCTTTCAATGCATTTTGTGCTGTCATTATAATGACATGTATCTGGACCCCTCTGACACATGAACCTCCGCTCTAGGCAGGCTAAGGCCCCTCATGCTAACTGCCTGCTGGCACGGTCTTCTTGAACAATTACCAGTGCCTCTCGGGTCTTGGCATCCAGTATCTCTTCCACTAGCGGCGAATCCATCTTATTTCTGTTATTTCTTTCACCAGCGCATAAGTCTGGACTATGTTCAGACCAAATGGGGTAAAGCGTAGACTTTCTTGCCTCAAGCCACCAGTCACTCACTCGGGTACAACAGATGCTCCCAAAATGGGGTTGAGCCATCGCCGGACAGTCGCTGAAGGTACTATGGTCAAGTCTGGTTTGAGGTGTCCCGTTCCAGTTCTGTGAGTTCCCTGATCACGAGCAGACCACCCTTACTCCTGGGGAACAACAACAAGATATCTAATGGACTACACAATTCTGAACCGAAGAAACTGGCCAAGAAGACAACACAACTGGCGGTTCCAAACTCTACCACGTTGCAACTCTGAGCTGCCTTTTTGGTCAAACTAAGGTTATTTCAGAGCAGTCACCACTATTAGTTCTGGAATGTAAATGTAGCCCATTTTTTTATTCGAAGGCAATAGTGCCATTTAGACCTCAATTGGGAGCAGGGCATATGGTACAGTAACACCCAGAACGCGTTCGTCTCCGAAGCGGCTTCCCAAACATGCTTAATTACAATTGTACCGAAGGAGTCGTCCAACACTGATAGAATGAACCAACGCCGTCAAATGCTTCAGTAACATCAGCGTGATCTACAACACGAATACCATCTTGCGGATTAGTCGTTCTGGAGTCTTGGGTCTCAAGTAGGTGAGATTGTGGGAAGACTTGGTCAAAGGAACTAACCGCAATCTTCTTGGTCTAGCGGCGTGAAAGAGGCCACTTTGTTTTTGAGGGAATGGTATTAAAGAGGGGTGGTTTTGTGGCATGCGAATGGGCAGGCATCGGCGTCAGACCACTGCAACAAATAATGTCCAACAGCACATATTTTTAGGCCTGGGCAAAGCTTTTATTAAGCCTGCATAATTTTCACAATTTTTATGGCCATTTGTGGTAAAGGTTTACAGCGAATGCTCAGCAACAGAACGTGAGCCACTATTGTTCACAGCACTTTGGTTTAAATGAGTACCCGTACCAAACATTTGAGCAATAAAGCATTTTTGCTCTAAAATAAAGTGTGAAGTAACAGATTCACGTTTTGAGTAATTATGCATATATTTGCATAATTATGCATACACAAATTATGTGAATTTTCAACACCCTTATTTTTTTCCCTTTTTTGAAGGTGGACCAGATAACGCATGAGCCGACAGAGCAGGGCAGTCAATTCACTCAAAAATGTTAACCTAACCCACAGACTTTGCAGTTCATGACATTCACTGTAATAACACATGGGATACTGTCTACAAAGCAGCCAACATGAAACAAAACCCAATACACAACATTGATAAGCTAAGAAATGGATGCATCTCTCCAAGAACCCAAAACCTTTCCATGAGACCCTGATACCTGACCAAAAAAAACAACAAAAATGCAAGGGTCTTGTAGGGTCGCTGCAGAAACAACAGGTAGCGAGCGCGGATGTGGCTTTGGCGTCACTCACCTGGTGAACGGTGCCGTCAATCTCCACGGGAATGATGAAATCTGCATTGCTCACCGGCTGCAAGAGGGAACACAAGGTGAGTTTCACACAGTGTGGGTCCATGAGAATAAAAGGCAGCAAGGTGGGCAAAACTGACGTGCGACACTGTTCGGTGATTGACACCGCCTGGTTTTATCCCACTGGAAAGACATAAGGTGACAGGAATACAGTAGTCAGAATGAGAGACCCCCCTGCCACCCCGGTCCCTTAATTGTGCACATCAGGAAGTGAGAGGTGGACACTAAGTTAGTGTCACTGAGTCTGTAGTGTTAGGGGAAAATTAAATTAGGAATCAGTCTTCTGTGCTTGCTCATCTTCATTTTATTTGCGAGAAAAAAATCTAACAACCATTGGCAATTCTAATTGGTCTAGCTCACGAATGAAAGATCCCTTCATGTCCTTGATGGGTCTAAGCATTCAATATCATCATGCATTCACTATGTCACTCGGGTTTGCACTCATTCATTCATCTACCTATCCTGTGACTCATAATTGCTCTTACCCTCTGACACCACAGCAATAAAACACACACACTCAACAACATATGCAAGATGAATTAAAAGAATAAAAGAAGAAAAAAAACATGCTGCTATCTAAACATGGCAGACATATCCTTATAATAATGAGTATCTGTCTTGCAGAGGTATTGTACATAGTTCTTTTTGTTGTAATTTAGATGAAGATAATTTAGATGAAGTGTCTACGTGGGATGTGGCGCACTGCAGATGAAATGAGTGGTAGGGCGATCAACTTGTTAGTACTGCCTAGAGCCATGTAGTATTCTCTTGAGAAAAATTAAATTAAAAAGAGGGGAGGTAAAAAATGGAAAAAACATTACAAAAAAAAAAGAAAATTTAAAATTAAAGAATTGGAGGGCTAGCACTGACACACTCATTTTCAGGTGGCTGTGCACATTTGATCATAAACTGCCAAATAATTCGCAGAGTAAAACAGCAAATGACTGATTAGTCCAGGCAGTACACCGTCATAGGTTGAAGCAGAGCATAAATGGTACTCAAGCAGACCAGTGGCACAAGAACGCTGACCCAAAGGCCTTCCATGCATCGATTTGGATATATGTTTATACATTTGGATGTATTTTTTATTTCATGATTTTGTTTTATTACAAGATCCTGACAGATAACTAAACAGGTCAGGCCTACTGAAGAGATAGCAAGTGTAGAGAGAGAATTTTAAACTCCTAGGGTTTGTATGAGGGGAAAACCAACATTAAAACCCTTCCCTACAAAGGTAATCTGTGAGATTTTGTGCAACAAAATACCTATCTGCAGACTTTAATAGAGAGTAATAACAATCAACTCTTAAATGCCTCTTGATTTCAACTAATGATTTTCACGATCAATATGTCAGGCCTACCGCCTTTATCATAACTTTTCACTATAAAAATAATCGAGCCCATACCCTTTATCATTTTTTGTCACCATAACCAACTCATACCTATTGTTTTAGTCAATGCTTTCCCACATGGAAGGTATACAGTAATAAAATACAAAAATGTAAAAAAATTAAGGTTGTCAAAACAATTTAAAAAAAACCCTACTGATAGCGGCGAATAAGGATTACCGTGGTGCAAATCTTCTATCCCTGTGGTTTATCCAGGTGGATCACCAAAACCCTTGCCTATTGCGGTAATCTGTGAGATTCCATGTAACAAAACACCTATTTGTAGGTAATAACCGCCTACTGACTGTAACAAATGCTTTTCACAATGAAAGCATCACATCTATTTCCATAATGAACATTTCATAATGAGCAGATCAGGCCGATAGCCATGATCAGTGGGTGGCCACCATCAATGTAGTCCTTCTGTACTGAGTATAAAGTTTGCCACAAACCAAAAAGCGCAATACAAGCACTCTTTTTAGTGAAAGCACACGCCTTCAAACCCAATAAAATCCTCTACTTGGGGACACCACCATGTGGGTGAATCTTAAGCACCTACTCTGAAAGCTTTTTTGTTGATCACATAAGGTTCGACAACTGCTGCGCTGTCAAGGGAGACCTAAAAATGCATATAGATGTGTGCAGCCCGGGGCGTCCCATAGAACTCTCCAACCTACAACAGCGCTCTGAAGTCTAAGGTTAATGATGGAAAAGGAAGGGGTCTGTGCTGCTGCCAGAGAAAAACAAACACCATACATTATCTACTTATCTAAGACACTTTAACATAGTGCATTTAGCAGCATTGCAGTCAGGGGCAGCTGGTGACATTTGAAAGTGGTGGGGTGTAAAATGATGGTCATACTGCACTGCAGCAAGCCTGAACAACTTAAGGGGGGTTCTGGTTTTTTTTCCCTCAAGAAAATGTTGAAAAAAAACACACTTTAATGACATGCTCGATAACTGACACGCTCCCTCATTCTCTCACAATAACTCTCAGAACTCACAGATGGATCTTTTACTGATAGCAGCTACCTTCATTCATTCATTAATACTGTTCTTAACCTCATGCTCGCTAGCGGAATTCCGCTTGCACGCTGAGATTTTTTAAATCGCATGTTACGTGACGAGTTGGGCTCGTCATCAGCGTGCGAGGAGGCTACGCCATGACGAGCCCAGCTCGTCATCAGCGTGGAAGGGGATTAATAACCAGGTAGACTCAATCACATTAATATGTTCATCCAGTTGCAACCCTGAAGCACAAACATGTTCGTGTAACAGCTGAAAGTTGTGAAAGTGAAACGCTGAGCAACAGCAGATATAGTAACACGCTTACACTCGGAGTAAGGTACTTAGCGCATGATTTAACAACAGTGCTCCATATCAGTGCCGCGGTGTGCTATAAGAGCTAACATCGACATTACAAAACAATGAATATATATTTCACGTCATACATCAACATCAAAACTTTGTTTTATTTTTGCGGCATAAGAAAAGTCTCTATTGAGCGCATGCTCATTTACTTTCGATCTTCAGCCTGCTTCAAAGGATATTGTCTTCTGTGCACATGTTTGCGCCGGATAATGGCTATGAGCCGAGTTGCTTCCCGTACAAAGTGTTAGTGCCGGGACAGATCCAGGTTTAATGCGGCTCGACTAAGATGGCAACAATATGAGGATCTATTGGTTAGTGCTGTAAGAGGGCTGCTTGGTAACCCAGCGTTCACATACAGAAAAGGGTACGGCATAGGAAGAACTACTGAACTCCGCGCACAGCGGCCTGAGCTCCTAATTCACAATACACTGACATCCCAAGTCAGGTCAAACAGACCCCATACTCCGGAAAATGCGTTTTGCGCTGTGGCTCTTTTACTACTGCTATTAGTTTTGTGTCTTCCCCCTATTAAAACAAATTATAATAGACATCTGGATACAATATGAATGTAGCAGATTATAAACAGCGTGACCCGGTGGCTGCTTTTGCTCCATTGTGGTCTCTAAAAACGAGCGTCCAGGCGCCCAATGCATAGGAACAGCTGCCTCTGTTGGCTTTCACTGCATCCTGTTATCTGCTAACGCTCTGTGTCCCCCTTAACTCCGTCTCTGACCCTTTTGTTGTTATCCCTTCAACTCCGCTCTTACCGCCTACACCCCAGACACTAAGTAAACATTATAAGTCTCCAAAAATGTAGTGGTTGATCCTACCTGAGCAGGTCCGGTCCGCGCCGCCTCGGGTCTGTTGGCGCCTACAGCCCCTCAGTCTCAGCAAATCCTGGAGCTGCCAGCAGCGCCAGGATTGGCTTAGGGCACAATTACTACTCGCCCGCCTGCCCATTAGGAAACCAAGGTTTGAGCCTTTGCTCAACCCTCGCTCTCCTAATGGGCTTGCACCAGCAGAGCAGACACTAGAGCGCATGAGTGGGCACGGCACGAAAATATGCCCTCCGTCCCCACTCATGCGCACTTGTGGTGCTGCCTGCTGCCCCTGGTGACAATCAAGTCACTCAACATGACGCCGGACCGCCCACGCCCTTCAGACTTTGAAGGGGGTGGGCGGCCCAGACTGACATGATTGTCAGTTCTCCCTCGGCATCTTTAAACTTAAGTAAGCGGATTCAGTTTACTTAAGTTCAAAGACGCCGAGGGAGCTGTGGGCGGGGGGCGGGGGAAGAGGGCAGTGCCATATGCATGCACCCGAAGGATCAAACTTCATCCCATTGATTTAAGCTTCATATGTTATGTGCAATAGTGAGCCTTCTCTTGGCAGCCAAACTTCTGCTGGCTAATGCAGCTGGATAAACAAAATTCCCGCTGCGTGGAGGGAAAGCAGCTTTTTTTTCTGTGAAAGCAAACAACTTCTGCCCAGTAAAAACAATCTTCGGTCCACCAGAAAGTGGGTGGAGCCAAAGCCATTCCATTAGTGCTTCAGAAAGCTCTTTTTTAGGTTGATCACATACGGTCTTTGACAGGTGCGCTGTTCAGCTAGACCTAAATAATGCCAAAGCATGAGGAAGTGTGGAGCACTGGTTGAGGTCGAACTGGAGTCTCCTTCCAGACAAACATAATGCAGTTTTCAAAATGCCCACTAGATGGTAGAAGTGAGCAGCGCATGAGGAACCTACCAGTTCTTGTTACAAAATGCAACATGCCATTTGGCGTCAACAGGGTGCCCTACCCTTTTTGGGACCGAAGCAGCAATATCAACATTTACTGCTTTGGGGGATACTGTGGCCCGAACATTTTAATTGACAACGATATCTAGTCTCAAAACAATAATTTGTTCCCGACCTATGTATTAGTTTGTATTTTGTTTAGTTAGGGTAGGTGGCAGTCTACCGTTAAGTATTAAAGTCACTGACCTATTGGGTCCAGTCAAAAGTTTCAACAATTTCAACCTGATCTCACACCATGGTAGCAATGGCACAGAGCAGACAGGATTAACTGAGAGTAAATGTGTAAGCATTTAAAAGCAACAAAACATAAAAATCTCTCTGCAGTTTGGAAAAATAGAGAAAAAATGTAAGTAAAATGACACAAAAACACACACATCCAACAAGGGGAACCAAAGATATGAATTTTTTTAATTGCCAATGGTAGTCAATGGTCAGTGGAGAACAGGACAAAGGAGCGATTTGAGGCTGACTGCGATGTAGCACTGGTCGAACTCACTAAGTGGATTAGTCCTGGTGAAAGTCTGGAAGTCAAAACGTTTGTATGTTTTAATATCTATGTTACACATTTAATTCGCCACACAAGTGACTGGCGCATTAAATGCTGCAGTCCACGGGTGACATTTACCTTTACATGCTATAGGTGCAGTTTCTATACCATATACTATGGCCTTCTAAACAGATATGCTAATTAAGGATTAGTACATTTCTACAAATTTTAGGGGTCACTGCACACATAATGTCACTAGACAGTGGGGTCACTGTGTGCAGAGTCTAAAAACCAGCAATAAAAACTCAGCAAAAAATGGGGACAACCACACACAAGGGGAATTTTTATTCAGAATAAGAATATTTTTGGGGGGGTTCCGGATGATTCACTCGTTTTTATTGCATAAATAAGATTTGCACATAATAAGTCTTCATCCCAGTGTTTAAGATAAGCCAGACTTTTGATTGTAGTCACTCCTAGTGCCAACTGTTTTTAACCCACTACTGTAATTCTGGAGCCCAAAATTACAGTAGATATTCCATCATTCTAGCTACATCCAACCTAAACTTTATTTGGTACCAGAGAAGGTGAACTAACTAGCGCATTAAGAAAAGAAACGGATTAGTAAGAGTAATATGCAAAGGAAAATGACGGCCAGCTAAGGCTTCCAGGAAATTTGTCCCTTGAAGTTCTTAGTAGGAATTGCCTTTATTTGTGCAAACTTTACTCACAAGTGCAAACCCCATATGCATCCGTAGGGCGAATACAGTTATCGAGTGACATATACGGCGCTATCGTCTCTAACCACTAAACAACGGCTAGCCAGTAAGATAACACTGTTTGGCTGTAGGCTGCAAATAGATAAACTAGGCAGAGTTAGCCCCTGGAGCAACCCATCCCAATGCCACAGTGAGTAAACTCACCTCTAGAAAACAATCTTGCCATTCTGACACCAGCAGCACCCCGATATACCCAGTTCCAAAGCAAATAATTTGCCACCTCCCCAGGGCTTGAAGAACTCCCGCCAAGTTCCACCCAACCAATCTAGCTTCAAGTTCCACCCAACCAATCTAGCTTCAACCTCAACAAATCCAATCACCCAAATCTAAATTGCTCAACTTATTCAAGGACAACACACTTACAGGAAGAGCTCATTCCAAACAGCAGACACTCAGAATGTCGCTTGCCAGGAAGAGGTTCAAGATTGAGGGAAGGTACAGGCACATGACTACTATGTTACCAGATCGTTCCTTCTCCCCTCACCCACCGCACCTTATTCAACCACCATGCAACCTAGCAGCTACAGCACAGTGCCGTCCCACAAACACCCACAACCACCTCTCAAATCAAACTTCAGGATTCTCTAACCCAGGCTAAACTCAATGTCTACCCAAGGCCACAGCCAGAGCACCTAGTAAATTATCTCAAACCAGGTCCTGCAGATTTTGCTCCTCCCCCATACGAAGCAGCACCTCGTAAAAGCGCCATCATGTCAAGAAGAGACAGACCCAGCAGCTAGAATGCCCATCTTTCAATGCAAGGTCTACAGAAACAAATGTATTTACCATATTTGATCTGCTCTCAGAAACACCAGGCCTCACCTACATCAAAGTAACCTGGTTCAGTGAAGATTCTGCACCCACATGCCATGAAGTGATACCACCAAAAAATTGCATCATCAACAAGATCAGACAGCAAGAATTGGTGGAGGCCTAGCAGTCATCCTAAAAAGAAAGTGCTAGAAATATTGAAAACGTCACAATGAATGACTGGGATTCCTTGCTCTTAAGAGGTCACTTCGCTAACTCCCACTAGCCTCTTATGTGGCATCCACTTCTCAGCAAGGCAAACTTTAAAGATGCCTTACTACATAAACAAGGAGCAAGATTTTTCTAAACCACCCAAACCTAGACCACCCCAGATCACCCTAGGAGACCTCAACATCGGGTGTGATGAGAACAATTTAACAATGATAGAAGCAATCACCTCCAACTTGGAAGCTTTCCACCGCAAGAAAATTGTATATGCTCCAAGTCACTCCACCGGGCACACATACATCACATTTGCCTTCCTGGAACACGCCTCAATGACCATCAACTCCCTGGTAATGTGGAGTGACCACGACATCATTACCTTCAGAATCATCATACCCATCCATAACACAACAAATTCAGGAGAAACCACCAAGAACAAATGCACATACAGACAATGGAGAAAACTCAGCTCTCAACTAGAAAAAGTCCCAATCAAAATAAATGTGACCTCAAGATCTACCTGCTTCTACAGCAGAATATCCAATGCACTGGACAACCAGAAAGTACCAACCAACACATGCAGGGCAGACCACATGATGACAAACACATGCATTAATGACATCAGAAGAATGAAACAACTCTGCATACAATAGAAGTGGAGAAAATCAGAGGTTGCAAAAAACAGAATCACATGGTCAGTATCACTGTGGCAGCACAGACGTAATCCAACCACAAAAAGACAGACATTCTTACTGTCGCAGACTGCCCATTTAAGGAGCGCCACAAGATTCATGTACCATTCCACAAACCAGTGTGCCAAAACACAGAACTACCATGATCACAAGCCTTCCATGACAAGCTATCCATGGAACTAACCCTGAAAAATGTAAATATATAAAACTACCTCAAAGATACAGTGGAACCACAACAAAGGACACTACCAATCTTCCACCTTTCAATGCCTTCAACACCATCTCAGTGAAAGAATTCCACAACATCATCAACGCAAGATGGCTATCGGGATCACCTTCAGACCCAGCACCACCAAAAATCTAATGTGCAAAATCTGCGAAAGGTAGGTAGCTTGAAATGGATTCAAGAAGTCCTTGGATTTTGGATCATGGCCACCACAGTTTAAAACCTCTTCCATTAGACCACTCCATTGGACTCATCCAAGCCAACAAGCTACTGGCCAGTAAGTAATGGTCCATTCCCAAGGAAAATATTTGAAAGAGCGTTTTGTACTCGACTTTACATTTTTTTGTGGAAAACTACCACAAGCTGTACCCGCGGCCAGGCAGAGGCAGAGTCTGTACTCAAATCCAGACTAGACAACCTAAACTTCAGCGTGGACAGAAATGGAGTGGCTGCTCTATTGCTTCTTAACTTAGCATCATTTAACACGGTCCAGCACCAGACACTACTACAATGGCTCCGCCATCTTGGAATACCTGAAAATGCTTTGAAATTGACACAGAAAACTTGGTGAAATTACCACCATTCACAACAGCCTCTTGCATCAAAAACTGGGGCGACACCTCAGGAGTCCAACCAATCTCCTCTCTTAACATCACCTGCTACAGCTATGCAGATGATATGCATATCCTTCCAATACCAGAAAGACCTCCACACGTCAAGACACGAGGACGGTCTTGGAGCCTTTAATGCATTGATGATGAGTAACCACCTCGAGGTATGCGCCGCAAAGACCGAGATCATGCCATAATGGCACAAATACCAACCTACTGCCACGTGGCGCAAGGAAAATCTCCCTTTGAGACAGATCTACCCCAATACCACAAGTCAACAAGATCAGAAACTGCTCTTCCAACACAGTGAAAATACTGTGATGGGACTTTCCGCACTCAGGATTCCATCAAGAGCTACAGTCTATCCTCGGGTGATCACTACGCTCAGTTATGACAACAGCCTATGCTTCGGTACCCCCAGTTTTCATCATCACTGGCTCTCTGTACTAGAAGATCAAGGTTGGATGCACCGTACATTGTCCAAAGAGATTTACTAGGAAATGGACCACTATACCTACAAAAATGAATGTAACCAATACAAAAAGTAGGACACTGCTCACCATGCATGGTCATATTGCATTAAAGCAAGAAATCCATAGAAGGCACCTCTTTCTGGGTACTAGCCGCCAAGCTCTGGGGCTCCCTGCAGGCCTAAATTTCAAAACATTGAGAGCGATCTAAAGCAGGACTGTTTCCAGTATAAGAACCATCGCTGACTATCCTAGGATGGAGCCTGGCACAAGGATCTATCCAAGTACAGTCCACGCCTATGGAACAAACCATTCAAAAACATTCTCGGTCTCTCTAAGCTCGGATGGGATGACCACTGCAAATTCATGCACACACCTACTGGCTTTTACAAACACCCTAACATTCAAAAGTAGCCCATTGTTGTTCAAGACAGGCTGCATAATAATTCACTTCTACTGTACGACTCTCTTATACTCGCGCAAGACAGAACTGCTGCAGGTCACGCCTACCAGCCAGTTTCCTTACCAGCCCAGAGCAACAAACAATGCATCACAAACTGGACAAGCATGCAAGGACTGCTGCACATCACTGGGCACAGGACAACTCTAGCTCACAAAACCACTGCTGGACCCAAGCAACGCAGCTGGGGCTGGAGGGAGCTTCACTGCGCATGAGGGTTTGGCCGGCCCGAGACAGCCCGCGAAACCCATGTGCAGTGAAGGGAGTGCCCAACACTGACTCCACCACCAGCACCGCCATCTCCTGGACCCACCCCAAGACTCCTCAGGGTCCTGGGGGCAGGTCCAGGGGATTAAAATAAAACTATAATAAAACAGGTTAAAACTGGTTGCGGGGTGGCGCTTCTCCACTCTAATGGAGTCACTGCAGCTGAAAACAGGAAAAGATGAGAATAAAGGAGAATGGGAGACATTGGACAGAGAAGGATGAGGAAGCAGGAATGAGGAGAGCGCGGAAAGAAACAAATAAGATAAAAGAATAGACAAAATAGAGGAAGGAAGGGGAAGGATTAAGGGTAAAGAGAAAGGAATGCCCTGTAGAGAGGGCTGGCAGGGTATGACACAGTTATGCTTAAATAGTGCCCTCTTCTGGGCTCGAGAAACTGACCTTAAACGAACTATGAACTAAAGTCTCGTCCAGGTCGATGACGACGCAGATCTTCCCAGAGTCCTGAGCCTTAACTTCCGGAAGAAGATATTTAGAAGCAGTCTGGGAAAAAGACAGAAATACATGAGGTTAATACATGGATGTGGCTTCTGGAGCATCCGGAGTGATCGAGGCGCTATAGAATGAATCCACACTAGAGGCGGCACGTGGCGGAGCACGCAGGGTGGTATAGGGGCTACACACCGTCCCAGGGGCAACAGGTACAGCCCAAGCGCCACAGACACCACACCAGTGTTAGACGACACAGCAGCCAGGATAGCCCAAGAACCATAAAACTGCACCAGCTAAAGACAACGCAGCAGCCAGAGCAACCAAGCACCACAGAAAGCACACCAGTGATAGACGCAGGAGCAGTCAATGCAGCCCAACCTCACCAGCAATAGAAACTGACGCAGCCAGATCAGCCCAAGTACCACAGAAAGCACACCAGCGATAGGCAACGCAGCAGCCAGGATAGCTCAAGAACCATAAAACCACACAAGCAATAATCACGGGAGCAGCCAGGGCAACCCAAGCACCACAGAAAGCACACCAGTGATAGACAACGCAGCAGCCAGGATAGCTCAAGAACCATAAAACCACACAAGCAATAATCACGGGAGCAGCCAGGGCAACCCAAGCACCACAGAAAGCACACCAGTGATAGACACCACAGGAGTCAGCGCAGCCCAAGAACCACAGAAAGCACACCAGCGATAGACACAGGAGCAGTCAATGCAGCCCCAGCACCACAGAAACCACACCAGTGATAGACACAGGAGCAGTCAATGCAGCCCCAGCACCACAGAAAGCCCACCAGTGATAGACACAGGAGCAGTCAATGCAGCCCCAGCACCACAGAAAGCACACCAGCGATAGACAACGCAGCAGCCAGGGCAACCAAGAACCAAAGAAAGCACACCAGCGATAGACACAGGAGCAGTCAATGCAGCCCCAGCACCACAGAAAGCACACCAGCGATAGACACAGGAGCAGTCAATGCAGCCCCAGCACCACAGAAAGCACACCAGCGATAGACAACGCAGCAGCCAGGGCAACCAAGAACCACAGAAAGCACACCAGCGATAGACACAGGAGCAGTCAATGCAGCCCCAGCACCACAGAAAGCACACCAGCGATAGACAACGCAGCAGCCAGGGCAACCAAGAACCACAGAAAGCACACCAGTGATAGACACATGAGCAGTCAATGCAGCCCCAGCACCACAGAAAGCACACCAGCGATAGACAACGCAGCAGCCAGGGCAACCAAGAACCACAGAAAGCACACCAGCGATAGACACAGGAGCAGTCAATGCAGCCCCAGCACCACAGAAAGCACACCAGTGATAGACACAGGAGCAGTCAATGCAGCCCCAGCACCACAGAAAGCACACCAGCGATAGACACAGGAGCAGTCAATGCAGCCCCAGCACCACAGAAAGCACACCAGCGATAGACACAGGAGCAGTCAATGCAGCCCCAGCACCACAGAAAGCACACCAGTGATAGACACAGGAGCAGTCAATGCAGCCCCAGCACCACAGAAAGCACACCAGCGATAGACACAGGAGCAGTCAATGCAGCCCCAGCACCACAGAAAGCACACCAGCGATAGACACAGGAGCAGTCAATGCAGCCCCAGCACCACAGAAAGCACACCAGCGATAGACAACGCAGCAGCCAGGGCAACCAAGAACCACAGAAAGCACACCAGCGATAGACAACGCAGCAGCCAGGGCAACCAAGAACCACAGAAAGCACACCAGCGATAGACACAGGAGCAGTCAATGCAGCCCCAGCACCACAGAAAGCACACCAGTGATAGACACAGGAGCAGTCAATGCAGCCCCAGCACCACAGAAAGCACACCAGCGATAGACACAGGAGCAATCAATGCAGCCCCAGCACCACAGAAAGCACACCAGCGATAGACACAGGAGCAGTCAATGCAGCCCCAGCACCACAGAAAGCACACCAGCGATAGACACAGGAGCAGTTAATGCAGCCCCAGCACCACAGAAAGCACACCAGTGATAGACACAGGAGCAGTCAATGCAGCCCCAGCACCACAGAAAGCACACCAGTGATAGACACAGGAGCAGTCAATGCAGCCCCAGCACCACAGAAAGCACACCAGCGATAGACAACGCAGCAGCCAGGGCAACCAAGAACCACAGAAAGCACACCAGCGATAGACACAGGAGCAGTCAATGCAGCCCCAGCACCACAGAAAGCACACCAGTGATAGACACAGGAGCAGTCAATGCAGCCCCAGCACCACAGAAAGCACACCAGCGATAGACAACGCAGCAGCCAGGGCAACCAAGAACCACAGAAAGCACACCAGCGATAGACACAGGAGCAGTCAATGCAGCCCCAGCACCACAGAAAGCACACCAGTGATAGACACAGGAGCAGTCAATGCAGCCCCAGCACCACAGAAAGCACACCAGCGATAGACACAGGAGCAGTCAATGCAGCCCCAGCACCACAGAAAGCACACCAGCGATAGACAACGCAGCAGCCAGGGCAACCAAGAACCACAGAAAGCACACCAGCGATAGACACAGGAGCAGTCAATGCAGCCCCAGCACCACAGAAAGCACACCAGTGATAGACACAGGAGCAGTCAATGCAGCCCCAGCACCACAGAAAGCAAACCAGCGATAGACACAGGAGCAGTCAATGCAGCCCCAGCACCACAGAAAGCACACCAGCGATAGACACAGGAGCAGTCAATGCAGCCCCAGCACCACAGAAAGCACACCAGCGATAGACACAGGAGCAGTCAATGCAGCCCCAGCACCACAGAAAGCACACCAGCGATAGACAACGCAGCAGCCAGGGCAACCAAGAACCACAGAAACCACACCAGCGATAGACACAGGAGCAGTCAATGCAGCCCCAGCACCACAGAAAGCACACCAGCGATAGACACAGGAGCAGTCAATGCAGCCCCAGCACCACAGAAAGCACACCAGCGATAGACACAGGAGCAGTCAATGCAGCCCCAGCACCACAGAAAGCACACCAGCGATAGACACAGGAGCAGTCAATGCAGCCCCAGCACCACAGAAAGCACACCAGCGATAGACAACGCAGCAGCCAGGGCAACCAAGAACCACAGAAACCACACCAGCGATAGACACAGGAGCAGTCAATGCAGCCCCAGCACCACAGAAAGCACACCAGCGATAGACACAGGAGCAGTCACAATGCAGCCCCAGCACCACAGAAAGCACACCAGCGATAGACACAGGAGCAGTCAATGCAGCCCCAGCACCACAGAAAGCACACCAGCGATAGACACAGGAGCAGTCAATGCAGCCCCAGCACCACAGAAAGCACACCAGCGATAGACACAGGAGCAGTCAATGCAGCCCCAGCACCACAGAAAGCACACCAGCGATAGACAACGCAGCAGCCAGGGCAACCAAGAACCACAGAAAGCACACCAGCGATAGACACAGGAGCAGTCAATGCAGCCCCAGCACCACAGAAAGCACACCAGTGATAGACACAGGAGCAGTCAATGCAGCCCCAGCACCACAGAAAGCACACCAGCGATAGACACAGGAGCAGTCAATGCAGCCCCAGCACCACAGAAAGCACACCAGCGATAGACAACGCAGCAGCCAGGGCAACCAAGAACCACAGAAAGCACACCAGCGATAGACACAGGAGCAGTCAATGCAGCCCCAGCACCACAGAAAGCACACCAGTGATAGACACAGGAGCAGTCAATGCAGCCCCAGCACCACAGAAAGCAAACCAGCGATAGACACAGGAGCAGTCAATGCAGCCCCAGCACCACAGAAAGCACACCAGCGATAGACACAGGAGCAGTCAATGCAGCCCCAGCACCACAGAAAGCACACCAGCGATAGACACAGGAGCAGTCAATGCAGCCCAACCTCACCAGCAATAGAAACTGACGCAGCCAGATCAGCCCAAGTACCACAGAAAGCACACCAGCGATAGGCAACGCAGCAGCCAGGATAGCTCAAGAACCATAAAACCACACAAGCAATAATCACGGGAGCAGCCAGGGCAACCCAAGCACCACAGAAAGCACACCAGTGATAGACAACGCAGCAGCCAGGATAGCTCAAGAACCATAAAACCACACAAGCAATAATCACGGGAGCAGCCAGGGCAACCCAAGCACCACAGAAAGCACACCAGTGATAGACACCACAGGAGTCAGCGCAGCCCAAGAACCACAGAAAGCACACCAGCGATAGACACAGGAGCAGTCAATGCAGCCCCAGCACCACAGAAACCACACCAGTGATAGACACAGGAGCAGTCAATGCAGCCCCAGCACCACAGAAAGCCCACCAGTGATAGACACAGGAGCAGTCAATGCAGCCCCAGCACCACAGAAAGCACACCAGCGATAGACAACGCAGCAGCCAGGGCAACCAAGAACCAAAGAAAGCACACCAGCGATAGACACAGGAGCAGTCAATGCAGCCCCAGCACCACAGAAAGCACACCAGCGATAGACACAGGAGCAGTCAATGCAGCCCCAGCACCACAGAAAGCACACCAGCGATAGACAACGCAGCAGCCAGGGCAACCAAGAACCACAGAAAGCACACCAGCGATAGACACAGGAGCAGTCAATGCAGCCCCAGCACCACAGAAAGCACACCAGCGATAGACAACGCAGCAGCCAGGGCAACCAAGAACCACAGAAAGCACACCAGTGATAGACACATGAGCAGTCAATGCAGCCCCAGCACCACAGAAAGCACACCAGCGATAGACAACGCAGCAGCCAGGGCAACCAAGAACCACAGAAAGCACACCAGCGATAGACACAGGAGCAGTCAATGCAGCCCCAGCACCACAGAAAGCACACCAGTGATAGACACAGGAGCAGTCAATGCAGCCCCAGCACCACAGAAAGCACACCAGCGATAGACACAGGAGCAGTCAATGCAGCCCCAGCACCACAGAAAGCACACCAGCGATAGACACAGGAGCAGTCAATGCAGCCCCAGCACCACAGAAAGCACACCAGTGATAGACACAGGAGCAGTCAATGCAGCCCCAGCACCACAGAAAGCACACCAGCGATAGACACAGGAGCAGTCAATGCAGCCCCAGCACCACAGAAAGCACACCAGCGATAGACACAGGAGCAGTCAATGCAGCCCCAGCACCACAGAAAGCACACCAGCGATAGACAACGCAGCAGCCAGGGCAACCAAGAACCACAGAAAGCACACCAGCGATAGACAACGCAGCAGCCAGGGCAACCAAGAACCACAGAAAGCACACCAGCGATAGACACAGGAGCAGTCAATGCAGCCCCAGCACCACAGAAAGCACACCAGTGATAGACACAGGAGCAGTCAATGCAGCCCCAGCACCACAGAAAGCACACCAGCGATAGACACAGGAGCAATCAATGCAGCCCCAGCACCACAGAAAGCACACCAGCGATAGACACAGGAGCAGTCAATGCAGCCCCAGCACCACAGAAAGCACACCAGCGATAGACACAGGAGCAGTTAATGCAGCCCCAGCACCACAGAAAGCACACCAGTGATAGACACAGGAGCAGTCAATGCAGCCCCAGCACCACAGAAAGCACACCAGTGATAGACACAGGAGCAGTCAATGCAGCCCCAGCACCACAGAAAGCACACCAGCGATAGACAACGCAGCAGCCAGGGCAACCAAGAACCACAGAAAGCACACCAGCGATAGACACAGGAGCAGTCAATGCAGCCCCAGCACCACAGAAAGCACACCAGTGATAGACACAGGAGCAGTCAATGCAGCCCCAGCACCACAGAAAGCACACCAGCGATAGACAACGCAGCAGCCAGGGCAACCAAGAACCACAGAAAGCACACCAGCGATAGACACAGGAGCAGTCAATGCAGCCCCAGCACCACAGAAAGCACACCAGTGATAGACACAGGAGCAGTCAATGCAGCCCCAGCACCACAGAAAGCACACCAGCGATAGACACAGGAGCAGTCAATGCAGCCCCAGCACCACAGAAAGCACACCAGCGATAGACAACGCAGCAGCCAGGGCAACCAAGAACCACAGAAAGCACACCAGCGATAGACACAGGAGCAGTCAATGCAGCCCCAGCACCACAGAAAGCACACCAGTGATAGACACAGGAGCAGTCAATGCAGCCCCAGCACCACAGAAAGCAAACCAGCGATAGACACAGGAGCAGTCAATGCAGCCCCAGCACCACAGAAAGCACACCAGCGATAGACACAGGAGCAGTCAATGCAGCCCCAGCACCACAGAAAGCACACCAGCGATAGACACAGGAGCAGTCAATGCAGCCCCAGCACCACAGAAAGCACACCAGCGATAGACAACGCAGCAGCCAGGGCAACCAAGAACCACAGAAACCACACCAGCGATAGACACAGGAGCAGTCAATGCAGCCCCAGCACCACAGAAAGCACACCAGCGATAGACACAGGAGCAGTCAATGCAGCCCCAGCACCACAGAAAGCACACCAGCGATAGACACAGGAGCAGTCAATGCAGCCCCAGCACCACAGAAAGCACACCAGCGATAGACACAGGAGCAGTCAATGCAGCCCCAGCACCACAGAAAGCACACCAGCGATAGACAACGCAGCAGCCAGGGCAACCAAGAACCACAGAAACCACACCAGCGATAGACACAGGAGCAGTCAATGCAGCCCCAGCACCACAGAAAGCACACCAGCGATAGACACAGGAGCAGTCACAATGCAGCCCCAGCACCACAGAAAGCACACCAGCGATAGACACAGGAGCAGTCAATGCAGCCCCAGCACCACAGAAAGCACACCAGCGATAGACACAGGAGCAGTCAATGCAGCCCCAGCACCACAGAAAGCACACCAGCGATAGACACAGGAGCAGTCAATGCAGCCCCAGCACCACAGAAAGCACACCAGCGATAGACAACGCAGCAGCCAGGGCAACCAAGAACCACAGAAAGCACACCAGCGATAGACACAGGAGCAGTCAATGCAGCCCCAGCACCACAGAAAGCACACCAGTGATAGACACAGGAGCAGTCAATGCAGCCCCAGCACCACAGAAAGCACACCAGCGATAGACACAGGAGCAGTCAATGCAGCCCCAGCACCACAGAAAGCACACCAGCGATAGACAACGCAGCAGCCAGGGCAACCAAGAACCACAGAAAGCACACCAGCGATAGACACAGGAGCAGTCAATGCAGCCCCAGCACCACAGAAAGCACACCAGTGATAGACACAGGAGCAGTCAATGCAGCCCCAGCACCACAGAAAGCAAACCAGCGATAGACACAGGAGCAGTCAATGCAGCCCCAGCACCACAGAAAGCACACCAGCGATAGACACAGGAGCAGTCAATGCAGCCCCAGCACCACAGAAAGCACACCAGCGATAGACACAGGAGCAGTCAATGCAGCCCCAGCACCACAGAAAGCACACCAGCGATAGACAACGCAGCAGCCAGGGCAACCAAGAACCACAGAAACCACACCAGCGATAGACACAGGAGCAGTCAATGCAGCCCCAGCACCACAGAAAGCACACCAGCGATAGACACAGGAGCAGTCAATGCAGCCCCAGCACCACAGAAAGCACACCAGCGATAGACACAGGAGCAGTCAATGCAGCCCCAGCACCACAGAAAGCACACCAGCGATAGACACAGGAGCAGTCAATGCAGCCCCAGCACCACAGAAAGCACACCAGCGATAGACAACGCAGCAGCCAGGGCAACCAAGAACCACAGAAACCACACCAGCGATAGACACAGGAGCAGTCAATGCAGCCCCAGCACCACAGAAAGCACACCAGCGATAGACACAGGAGCAGTCACAATGCAGCCCCAGCACCACAGAAAGCACACCAGCGATAGACACAGGAGCAGTCAATGCAGCCCCAGCACCACAGAAAGCACACCAGCGATAGACACAGGAGCAGTCAATGCAGCCCCAGCACCACAGAAAGCACACCAGCGATAGACACAGGAGCAGTCAATGCAGCCCCAGCACCACAGAAAGCACACCAGCGATAGACAACGCAGCAGCCAGGGCAACCAAGAACCACAGAAAGCACACCAGCGATAGACACAGGAGCAGTCAATGCAGCCCCAGCACCACAGAAAGCACACCAGTGATAGACACAGGAGCAGTCAATGCAGCCCCAGCACCACAGAAAGCACACCAGCGATAGACACAGGAGCAGTCAATGCAGCCCCAGCACCACAGAAAGCACACCAGCGATAGACACAGGAGCAGTCAATGCAGCCCCAGCACCACAGAAAGCACACCAGCGATAGACACAGGAGCAGTCAATGCAGCCCCAGCACCACAGAAAGCACACCAGTGATAGACACAGGAGCAGTCAATGCAGCCCCAGCACCACAGAAAGCACACCAGTAATAGACACAGGAGCAGTCAATGCAGCCCCAGCACCACAGAAAGTACACCAGTGATAGACACAGGAGCAGTCAATGCAGCCCCAGCACCACAGAAAGCACACCAGCGATAGACACAGGAGCAGTCAATGCAGCCCCAGCACCACAGAAAGCACACCAGTGATAGACACAGGAGCAGTCAATGCAGCCCCAGCACCACAGAAAGCACACCAGCGATAGACACAGGAGCAGTCAATGCAGCCCCAGCACCACAGAAAGCACACCAGCGATAGACACAGGAGCAGTCAATGCAGCCCCAGCACCACAGAAAGCACACCAGCGATAGACACAGGAGCAGTCAATGCAGCCCCAGCACCACAGAAAGCACACCAGTGATAGACACAGGAGCAGTCAATGCAGCCCCAGCACCACAGAAAGCACACCAGCGATAGACACAGGAGCAGTCAATGCAGCCCCAGCACCACAGAAAGCACACCAGTGATAGGCGAAGCAGAAGCCACCTCATTACAAATACCATAGAAAGCACATCAGCTAAAGATAATGGAGGAGTCAGCCCAAGAGCAACCAGATCAGCAGAAGCACCATTGAAACCACACCAGCGATAGCCGACCAAGTAGCAGTCAGTGCAGCTCAAGCACCACAGAAACCACACCATCGATATAAGACGCAGCAGTCAGTGCAGTACAAATACTGTACAAAGATAAACAGTGACAGATGATGGATCAGTCAGCGTAGTCCAAGCACCACCAAACCATACCAGCAATTTATGCCAGAGCAGTCACGGCAACCCAAGCACCATAGAAATCACACCAGCACTCGCAGACGAAGCAAAAGTCAGCGCAGCCTAGACACTATAAAAAACCACACCAGCGATAGCCGAAGATGTAGCAGCCAGGAGGGCCCTTTGAACTTTAAGTGTCAAAAAAAGAACATCACTCAGACAACACTGGTCAGTTGTTTCATGTATGCATTCAACATGGGTAAAGTGTGGAAACTCACATAATGCAAACATCTGAGGTGCCTCGCATGTTTCTACACATACTTGAGAATTCCTATTGCCTGAGGAAATAGACCACGGAGGGCCCTACTACGAGAATTAGTCTTTATAGTAAGACTTTAAGGCACAGAATGCAATTGACCTTTCAAAAAGGACTTGCCCGTGTTGGCTTGTATGGAGAGTGG
The DNA here is from genome assembly GCF_964263255.1 of Lissotriton vulgaris. Lineage (NCBI taxonomy): Eukaryota > Metazoa > Chordata > Amphibia > Caudata > Salamandridae > Lissotriton > Lissotriton vulgaris. The sequence goes on along the minus strand of NW_028251741.1, from coordinate 7,032 downwards.
CTTACGGATATGTTAAGAGAAGCCTCTGACTCTGATCGGGCTAAATTATTATTATCCAGGTAATAGGAGGTCCTAGTGGTTCTATGTGGACATGAAATTGTAAGACATTTCAAAATATCTTGGCAAGAAGTGTGGCTTTAGCCATTAGCTTGAAGGTAGCCAGAACTGTAGAGCGATGTTTGGTTTCTTCACTCAATGAGGACTCTGTGGTTCTTGTAGATATGACAGCATCTCTGCTGTTCTATCAAGAAGTACTGTATGGCCCTTGTAGATATGTAGGTTGTCACAGCTGCTCTATCCAGGAATACTCTGTAGTTCTTATAGACATGTAGGTGTCACAGAAAGCTCCATCGTGGAGAACTCACTGGTTCTTGTAGACATGTAGGTGTCACAGCTGCTCTATCCAGGAGTACTCTGTAGTTCTTGTAGACATGTAGGTGTCACAGAAAGCTCCATCGTGGAGAACTCACTGGTTCTTGTAGACATGTAGGTGTCATGGCTGCTCTATCAAGGAGTACTCTGTGGTTATTGTAGGTATGTCGACGTCACAGCTGCTCTTTCAAGGAGTACTCTGTGGTTCTTGTAGACATGTAGGCGTCACAGAAAGCTCTATCCAGGAGTACTCTGTGGTTATTGTAGACATGTAGGCGTCACAGAAAGCTCCATCGTGGAGAACTCACTGGTTCTTGTAGACATGTAGGTGTCATGGCTGCTCTATCAAGGAGTACTCTGTGGTTCTTGTAGGTATGTCAAAGTCACAGCTGCTCTTTCAAAGAGTACTCTGTGGTTCTTGTAGACATGTAGGTGTCACAGCTGCTCTTTCAAAGAGTACTCTGTGGTTCTTGTAGACATGTAGGCGTCACAGAAAGCTCTATCAAGGAGTGCTCTGTGGTTCTTGTAGGTATGTCGACGTCACAGCTGCTCTATGAAGGAGTACTCTGTGGTTCTTGTAGACATGTAGGTGTCACAGAAAGCTCTATTAAGGAGTGATCTGTGGTGCTTGTAGGTATGTCGGTCTCACAGCTGCTCTTTCAAGGAGTACTCTGGGGTTCTTGTAGACATGTAGGTGTCACAGCTGCTCTATAAAGGAGTACTCTGTGGTTCTTGTAGACATGTAGGTGTCACAGAAAGCTCTATTAAGGAGTGATCTGTGGTGCTTGTAGGTATGTCGACGTCACAGCTGCTCTTTCAAGGAGTACTCTGTGGTTCTTGTAGGTATGTCGACGTCACAGCTGCTCTTTCAAAGAGTACTCTGTGGTTCTTGTAGACATGTAGGTGTCACAGAAAGCTCTATCAAGGAGTGCTCTGTGGTTCTTGTAGGTATGTCGACGTCACAGCTGCTCTATCAAGGAGTACTCTGTGGTTCTTGTAGACATGTAGGCGTCACAGCTGCTCTTTCAAAGAGTACTCTGTGGTTCTTGTAGGTATGTCGACGTCACAGCTGCTCTTTCAAGGAGTACTCTGTGGTTCTTGTAGGTATGTCGATGTCACAGCTGCTCTTTCAAAGAGTACTTTGTGGTTCTTGTAGACATGTAGGCGTCACAGCTGCTCTTTCAAGGAGTACTCTGTAGTTCTTGTAGGTATGTCGACGTCACAGCTGCTCTATCAAGGATTACTCTGTGGTTCTTGTAGGTATGTCGACGTCACAGCTGCTCTTTCAAAGAGTACTCTGTGGTTCTTGTAGACATGTAGGTGTCACAGCTGCTCTATCTAGGAGTACTCTGTGGTTCTTGTAGGTATGTCGGTCTCACAGCTGCTCTATCCAGGAGTACTCTGTGGTTCTTGTAGGTATGTCGACGTCACAGCTGCTCTATCAAGGAGCACTCTGTGGTTCTTGTAGACATGTAGGTGTCACAGCTGCTCTATCCAGGAGTACTCTGTGGTTCTTGTAGGTATGTCGACGTCACAGCTGCTCTTTCAAGGAGTACTCTGTGGTTCTTATAGACATGTAGGTGTCACAGCTGCTCTATCCAGGAGTACTCTGTGGTTCTTGTAGGTATGTCGACGTCACAGCTGCTCTATCAAGGAGTACTCTGTGGTTCTTGTAGGTATGTCGACGTCACAGCTGCTCTTTCAAGGAGTACTCTGGGGTTCTTGTAGACATGTAGGTGTCACAGCTGCTCTATCCAGGAGTACTCTGTGGTTCTTGTAGGTATGTCGACGTCACAGCTGCTCTTTCAAGGATTACTCTGTGGTTCTTGTAGGTATGTCGACGTCACAGCTGCTCTTTCAAAGAGTACTCTGTGGTTCTTGTAGACATGTAGGTGTCACAGCTGCTCTATCAAGGAGTACTCTGTGGTTCTTGTAGGTATGTCGACGTCACAGCTGCTCTTTCAAGGAGTACTCTGTGGTTCTTGTAGGTATGTCGGTCTCACAGCTGCTCTATCCAGGAGTACTCTGTGGTTCTTGTAGGTATGTCGACGTCACAGCTGCTCTATCAAGGAGCACTCTGTGGTTCTTGTAGACATGTAGGTGTCACAGCTGCTCTATCAAGGAGTACTCTGTGGTTCTTGTAGGTATGTCGACGTCACAGCTGCTCTTTCAAGGAGTGCTCTGTGGTTCTTGTAGACATGTAGGTGTCACAGCTGCTCTATAAAGGAGTACTCTGTGGTTCTTGTAGACATGTAGGTGTCACAGAAAGCTCTATTAAGGAGTGCTCTGTGGTGCTTGTAGGTATGTCGACGTCACAGCTGCTCTTTCATGGAGTACTCTGTGGTTCTTGTAGACATGTAAGCGTCACAGCTGCTCTATCCAGGAGTACTCTGTGGTTCTTGTAGACATGTAGGCGTCACAGAAAGCTCTATCAAGGAGTACTCTGTGGTTCTTGTAGATCTGTAGGCGTCACAGCTGCTCTATCAAGGAGTGCTCTGTGGTTCTTGTAGGTATGTCGACGTCACAGCTGCTCTTTCAAAGAGTACTCTGTGGTTCTTGTAGACATGTAGGTGTCACAGAAAGCTCTATCAAGGAGTGCTCTGTGGTTCTTGTAGGTATGTCGACGTCACAGCTGCTCTTTCAAGGAGTACTCTGTGGTTCTTGTAGACATGTAGGTGTCACAGCTGCTCTTTCAAGGAGTACTCTGTGGTTCTTGTAGGTATGTCGACGTCACAGCTGCTCTTTCAAGGATTACTCTGTGGTTCTTGTAGGTATGTCGACGTCACAGCTGCTCTATCAAGGAGGACTCTGTGGTTCTTGTAGACATGTAGGTGTCACAGCTGCTCTTTCAAGGAGTACTCTGTGGTTCTTGTAGGTATGTCGATGTCACAGCTGCTCTATCAAGGAGTACTCTGTGGTTCTTGTAGACATGTAGGCGTCACAGCTGCTCTTTCAAAGAGTACTCTGTGGTTCTTGTAGGTATGTCGACGTCACAGCTGCTCTTTCAAGGAGTACTCTGTGGTTCTTGTAGGTATGTCGACGTCACAGCTGCTCTTTCAAAGAGTACTCTGTGGTTCTTGTAGGTATGTCGACGTCACAGCTGCTCTATCAAGGAGTACTCTGTGGTTCTTGTAGGTATGTCGACGTCACAGCTGCTCTTTCAAGGAGTACTCTGTGGTTCTTGTAGATCTGTAGGTGTCACAGAAAGCTCTATCAAGGAGTGCTCTGTGGTTCTTGTAGGTATGTCGACGTCACAGCTGCTCTTTCAAGGATTACTCTGTGGTTCTTGTAGGTATGTCGACGTCACAGCTGCTCTTTCAAAGAGTACTCTGTGGTTCTTGTAGACATGTAGGTGTCACAGCTGCTCTATCTAGGAGTACTCTGTGGTTCTTGTAGGTATGTCGGTCTCACAGCTGCTCTATCCAGGAGTACTCTGTGGTTCTTGTAGGTATGTTGACGTCACAGCTGCTCTATCAAGGAGCACTCTGTGGTTCTTGTAGACATGTAGGTGTCACAGCTGCTCTATCCAGGAGTACTCTGTGGTTCTTGTAGGTATGTCGACGTCACAGCTGCTCTTTCAAAGAGTAATCTGTGGTTCTTGTAGGTATGTCGACGTCACAGCTGCTCTTTCAAAGAGTACTCTGTGGTTCTTGTAGACATGTAGGTGTCACAGCTGCTCTATCCAGGAGTACTCTGTGGTTCTTGTAGGTATGTCGACGTCACAGCTGCTCTATCAAGGAGTACTCTGTGGTTCTTGTAGACATGTAGGTGTCACAGCTGCTCTATCCAGGAGTACTCTGTGGTTCTTGTAGGTATGTCGACGTCACAGCTGCTCTTTCAAGGAGTACTCTGTGGTTCTTGTAGGTATGTCGAAGTCACAGCTGCTCTTTCAAAGAGTACTCTGTGGTTCTTGTAGACATGTAGGTGTCACAGCTGCTCTATCAAGGAGTACTCTGTGGTTCTTGTTGATCTGTAGGTGTCACAGAAAGCTCTATCCAGGAGTACTCTGGGGTTCTTGTAGACATGTAGGTGTCACAGAAAGCTCTATCAAGGAGTGCTCTGTGGTTCTTGTAGGTATGTCGACGTCACAGCTGCTCTTTCAAGGAGTACTCAGTGGTTCTTGTAGACATGTAGGTGTCACAGCTGCTCTATCTAGGAGTACTCTGTGGTTCTTGTAGACATGTCGGTGTCACAGCTGCTCTATCTAGGAGTACTCTGTGGTTCTTGTAGGTATGTCGACGTCACAGCTGCTCTTTCAAAGAGTAATCTGTGGTTCTTGTAGACATGTAGGCGTCACAGCTGCTCTTTCAAGGAGTACTCTGTGGTTCTTGTAGACATGTAGGTGTCACAGAAAGCTCTATCCAGGAGTACTCTGTGGTTCTTGTAGACATGTAGGTGTCACAGAAAGCTCTATCCAGGAGTACTCTGTGGTTCTTGTAGGTATGTCGACGTCACAGCTGCTCTATCAAGGAGTACTCTGTGGTTCTTGTAGGTATGTCGGTCTCACAGCTGCTCTATCAAGGAGTACTCTGTGGTTCTTGTAGGTATGTCGACGTCACAGCTGCTCTATCAAGGAGTACTCTGTGGTTCTTGTAGGTATGTCGACGTCACAGCTGCTCTATCAAGGAGTACTCTGTGGTTCTTGTTGATCTGTAGGTGTCACAGAAAGCTCTATCCAGGAGTACTCTGGGGTTCTTGTAGACATGTAGGTGTCACAGAAAGCTCTATCAAGGAGTGCTCTGTGGTTCTTGTAGGTATGTCGACGTCACAGCTGCTCTTTCAAAGAGTACTCTGTGGTTCTTGTAGGTATGTCGGTCTCACAGCTGCTCTATCTAGGAGTACTCTGTGGTTCTTGTAGGTATGTCGACGTCACAGCTGCTCTTTCAAAAAGTACTCTGTGGTTCTTGTAAGTATGTCGGTGTCACAGCTGCTCTTTCAAGGAGTACTCTGGGGTTCTTGTAGACATGTAGGTGTCACAGCTGCTCTATCAAGGAGTACTCTGTGGTTCTTGTAGGTATGTCGACGTCACAGCTGCTCTTTCAAGGAGTACTCTGTGGTTCTTGTAGATATGTAGGTGTCACAGCTGCTCTTTCAAAGAGTACTCTGTGGTTCTTGTAGACATGTAGGCGTCACAGCTGCTCTATCAAGGAGTACTCTGTGGTTCTTGTAGGTATGTTGACGTCACAGCTGCTCTATCAAGGAGTACTCTGTGGTTCTTGTAAGTATGTCGGTGTCACAGCTGCTCTTTCAAGGAGTACTCTGCGGGTGCTTGTAGACATGTAGGTGTCACAGAAAGCTCTATCAAGGAGTGCTCTGTGGTTCTTGTAGACATGTAGGTGTCATAGCTGCTCTATCCAGGAGTACTCTGTGGTCCTTGTAGATATGTCGGCGTCTCAGCTGCTCTATCAAGGAGTCCTCTGTGGTTCTTGTTGACATGTAGGTCACAGAAAGCTCTATCAAGGAGTACTCTGTGGTTCTTGTTGACATGTAGGTGTCACAGAAAGCTCTATCAAAGAGTACTCTGTGGTTCTTGTAAGTATGTCGGTGTCACAGCTGCTCTTTCAAGGAGTACTCTGCGGGTGCTTGTAGACATGTAGGTGTCACAGAAAGCTCTATCAAGGAGTGCTCTGTGGTTCTTGTAGACATGTAGGTGTCACAGCTGCTCTATAAAGGAGTACTCTGTGGTTCTTGTAGACATGTAGGTGTCACAGAAAGCTCTATTAAGGAGTGATCTGTGGTGCTTGTAGGTATGTCGACGTCACAGCTGCTCTTTCAAGGAGTACTCTGTGGTTCTTGTTGACATGTAGGTCACAGAAAGCTCTATCAAGGAGTACTCTGTGGTTCTTGTTGACATGTAGGTGTCACAGAAAGCTCTATCAAAGAGTACTCTGTGGTTCTTGTAAGTATGTCGGTGTCACAGCTGCTCTTTCAAGGAGTACTCTGCGGGTGCTTGTAGACATGTAGGTGTCACAGAAAGCTCTATCAAGGAGTGCTCTGTGGTGCTTGTAGGTATGTCGACGTCACAGCTGCTCTTTCAAGGAGTACTCTGTGGTTCTTGTAGGTATGTCGACGTCACAGCTGCTCTTTCAAAGAGTACTCTGTGGTTCTTGTAGGTATGTAGGTGTCACAGCTGCTCTATCAAGGAGTACTCTGTGGTTCTTGTAGACATGTCGGTGTCACTGCTGCTCTATCCAGGAGTACTAGGTGGTTCTTGTAGGTATGTCGGCGTCACAGCTGCTCTATGGCTCCATCCATAATTCTAATGAATGTTGCAACAAAAAGCTCTGCATCTTTTATACCAATCCAAGCTAGCACAGAATCTCCTTTATAGAATGATGGCCTAAACCCCTATATATCCCTCATTTCTTCTGGGTGGAGTGTTTTCAGAGGGAACATTCTAGGAGTACGTGTCTTATGAATTTGAATATTCACAGCACTAGGAGTATTCCGTTCGTTTTTTTGCAACTCTGTCTCTTCCATCTTTGTTTTGAAAGAGCATCAGCTTCAATGGAGGACGGATTCACAGCATGTTATATTCTGTTGATTTGTATGGCGCACTAAATCACTCAAGAGGGCAACCAGGCACTTGGGCAGGTGCATGGTCCCCAAGGTGCTTAGAGGAAGATCCATGTCTTCTACTCTTGCGGATTTCAAGACGCG